>NW_027596610.1:0-207500 GCF_964194155.1 Cetorhinus maximus
CGCATTACTCATTGGTGTGACGGGCAGAACATCTTTTTGGCTTGGCGGCAGCATCCTGTTCGTGGCGAATACCGCTCGCGTTGTCGCTACTGCACAGTAGCAGTGTGAAACAGCTGGCTTCACCTGCGGCACAAACTTCTGAGATACCTTACCCTTCCAGGGCAATCTGGGGTAGACTGGGCACTTTTCAGGGCTGATAGTGATGGCCTTAGGCCCCTTCGTGAGTTTGGGTGATACACGGCGCGAAATAATCTCAGCAGGGTAGCCAATATCTCGCAGGATGTATTTGATGGGCCCTATTTCAACATTAAGCCTGCAGGGTGAGCAAATGGCCCCGGTCCTATTTACCAGGTTGCCAATAAGGCAAATCTTATAGCGTGTGGAACTGTAAGAACCCCGGCGCGTATATTGACCGGTGAAGGTAGGATTGCATGGCAGAGAACCCCCTGGCAGGTTTCACAACCACTACATCCAAGGAAAAGGGAGTTCCTTTGCCTGCCCCATGTCGAAGGTGTCTCTCAGTGCAGAATGGAGCCCATTGAGACAAGGAAGGAGATTGTTACACGTAGCTGCGGATTTAAATATAGCGAACGTTTCGTCCACGTATCGGAAACTTGCGAGGGGTAGGAGGTCGGGCGTGATTCCATCAAAGGCACGTTTCTCATGCGGAACCCGACAGCGACGTTTGCGAGAGCGGGGCCTAGAGGGGATCCCGCGGCAACACCATCTATTTGGGCAGACGCGGTGTCGTTAAAAACGAACTCAGCTGCGCGAGTTGCCGGGTTCATAAGCTCAAAGAATAGTGATTCAATGGTGACGCATCGAGGTGGCTGCTGTACAAATATCTACGGCTTCCTTAGCTGGAACATTGGCGAATTGGCTAGCACTGTCAAATGGACATGCTACTGATATGCAAGTCCTAACGGCCTTCGCAAATATGAAGGAATCCTTCACCATGTATGTAGAAACCTTGGTCAAACAATTCGCCCAATCGTTTGGCCAATACATGCTGTGTGGAACCGGTCATGGGGCACAAAGGGACATCACTTTTGCGTGACTTGGGCAGCCCATACATACATGGAAGCAGCGAGCCCCGGAGAGGAACCCTGTCATATATATCGCGCAGTGGCTCATCACTCTTACACAAGCCCAGTAAAAGCATACCTTTGGGGGAAGGCTCTCCGGTCATGTTGAGCGGCCGGTCCAATGGATGTAAATTTGTACCCACCATTAGGAATATCCTGTATTTTGTTGATTACAGTCACACTTGTTAAGGGTGACTATTCCCGTCTCTGTCACAGCTTTACTGATGGGTATGTCTGGTTAGTCTTGGGGCCTCACGACGCTGTAAGACACCTGGTGTTGTATGTGGAAATCGGACAGGTCGATGAGAATATGTGTGCGCTAGATCAGCGAGGCACACTTTCGAGGATTCAGCATCCTCACTGCGCGCTGGTTTGTGGCGGGGTAGTTGGGAGTAGAGGGATTCAAACTCAGCCAATATCTCTTCCCCTTCGATTTAGAATGAAGCCACAGCAAAGTTGAAACTGTACGCAAGAGAGAACTCCTGGCTTTCTGGGAGTGCGGCACGGTCAGAGAGTCAAAGATCCAACAAAGTGTCTTCTTCCAACAATAATCAATAATGTTATTGTTTATTGTGAGGGGGGATTGAATACAAGAGTAGGGAGGTTATGCTTTGGTTGTACAGGGCACTGGTGAGACCACCTCTGGAGTACTGTGTCCAGTATTGGTCTCCTTATTTAAGGAAGGATATAAATGCGTTGGAAGGAGTTCAGAGAAGGTTTACCAGACTAATACCAGGAATGGGTGGGTTGTCTTATGAGGGAAGGTCGGACAGACTAGGCTTGTATCCGCTGGAGTTTAGAAGAGTGAGAGGCGACTTGATTGAAACCTTTAAGATCCTGAGGGGTCTTGACAGGGTGGATGTGGAGAGGATGTTTCCTCTTGTGGGGGAATCTAGAACTAGGGGTCACTGTTTAAAAATAAGGGGGTCGCCCATTTAAAATGGAGATGAAGAGAAATTTTTTCTCTCTGAGGGTCGTGAGTCTTTGGAACTCTCTTCCCCAAAAGGCGGTGGGAGCAGAGTCTTTGAATATTTTTAAGGCCGAGCGAGATAGATTCCTGATTAACCAGGGGGTGAAAGGTTATTGGGTGTAGGCAGGAATGTGGGGTTGAGGTTAAAATCAGATCAGCCATGATCTTACTGAATGGCAGAGCAGGCTTAAGGGGCTGAATGGCCTCCTCCTCCTAATTCACCTCAAACATTCACTCGCTCATCCACCTCAAACATTCACCCCCTCCTCCACCTCGAACATTCACCCCCTCCTCCACCTCAAACATTCACCCCCTCCTCCACATCGAACATTCACCCCCTCCTCCACCTCAAACATTCACCCCCTCCTCCACCTCAAACATTCACCCCCTCCTCCACCTCAAACATTCACCCCCTCCTCCACCTCAAACATTCACCCCCTCCTCCACCTCAAACATTCACCCCCTCCTCCACCTCAAACATTCACTCCCTCCACCACCGACGCACAGTAGCAGCAGTGTGTGTACCATCTACAAGATGCACTGCAGGAACTCACCAAGGCTCCTTCGACAGCACCTTCCAAACCCACGACCACTACCATCTAGAAGGACAAGGGCAGCAGACACAGGGGGAACACCACCACCTGGAAGTTCCCCTCCGAGCCACTCACCATCCTGACTTGGAAAATATATCGGCCGTTCCTTCACTGTCGCTGGGTCCAAATCCTGGAACTCCCTCCCTAACAGCACGGTGGATGTACCTACACCACACGGGGACTGCAGCGGCTCAAGAAGGCAGCTCACCCACCACCTTCTCAAGGAGGCAATTAGGGATGGGCAATAAATGCTGGGCCCAGCCAGGCCAAGAATGAGGTTTGAAGAAAGCTGCTTTTGAAGCAGAGTTGAGCAGACTCGAGGTGTTTCTGAAGCATTAACCTCAAACAGTAGAATCGTTATGTGTTTGAGTATCAGGCCAAACGACAAGTTAAACCACAGGGCTCGGCCTATTAATCTAACTAGGCCGTAAAGATATGGTGGCTCTCAATAACGCTTATGATTATGGGACAGTAAGGGGCAATTATCTCCTGATAGGGATTTACACCTCTTATCGTTGGATGACTGGGCCAGGCTCATCTTTATGCAGCACGAGCTATCATTTAAGTGTCCATGAGTGTACATCATGCTTTGTGAATATAATAAGCCATCTGTCCATTCTCCAGGGCACTTCCCATGAAGGCATAATGGACTCATCGCAACCTGGACAAGCCGGGTTGGCAGAGAGATAGAGAGACAGAGAGAGGAGCAGGAGGGGCTTGTCCTCGCCAAACAGGGGACGTAGGGGCCAGGAGTAGGCCACTCGGCCCATCACCTATTCAATGAGATCATGGCGGATGGTCTACCTCAACGCCACTTACCCCACCTCATCTCCATTTCCCTCAACGTCATCGGTCTCCAGGCACCCATCGATCCCAGTCTTGAACTTTCTTGATGACTGAGCCTCCACCGCCCTCTGGGGTAGAGAATTCAAAAGATTCACCACCCTCTGAGTGAAGAAATTCCACCTCATCTCAGTCCTAAATGGACGACCCCTTATCCTGAGACTGTGCCCCCTGGTTCGAGACTGACCAGCCAGGGGGAAACATCCTTCCTGCATCTCCCCTGTCGAGCCCGGTAAGAATCCTGTAAGTTTCAATGAGATCATCTCTCTTTCTTCTAAACCCTAGAGAATAGAGGCCCAGTCTCCTCACTCTCTCCTCATAAGACAATCCCGTCATCCTGGGGATTAATCTGGTGAACTTCCATTGCACTCCCTATATGGCAAGTACATCCTGAGATAAGGAGACCAAAACTGCCCACACTACTCCAGGTCCAGTCTCACCAAGGCTCTATACCATTGCAGCAAGACATCTTCACTCCTCTACTCAAATCCCCTTGTGATGAAGGATATTCATCACACACTAAGGAGGACACTCAGCCCATCCTGCCCTAGCTGGCCTCCATTGGGAGAGTGGAGGGGGCCGAGGTCAGGCTGAGACAGGCTTGTCCAGGCCGCTGTGGTGCAGGCGGAGGTAGGGTGAGGCAGGGAGGTGAAGAACACCCCAGGTTTTGAGGGGGAGACAGAGGGTGGGGGGGGGAGATCGAGGTGGAGTGAGAGACCCTCGATTTCTAGCAAGTGAGGGAGGAAGGAGCATGTCGGAGGTGTGGGCGGCTTTGTGTTGGAGGGGTGACCGACGCAAGCGGAGATAGTAGCCAGCTGGGGAGGCAGTCAGAGGGTGAAGACAGAGAGACAGGCACCAGGCTCCAAGTTGGGAAGAAATGGGGATTGGTTGGGAAATTGGTTTGAATCTCATCATTGACCACCTCACAAAGCCCCAAAGTTTTTCACATACAGCGAGTCCCCTTTGTTCAAAGTGTAGTCCCTGTTGTAATGCAGCAAATGCGGCAGCCAATTTCTGCACAGCAAGATTCCACAAACAGTTCATTGAAGGATAAATATTGGGCCCGAGCACACGGGGGAGAATTCCTCCCACACCCACTGGTCTTCCAATGGTGACCAAGGGAATTTTTACACCCGCCTGACAGGGCTTTAACATCTCATCCTGAACAACGGCACCTCCGACAGTGCGGCACTCCCTCAGCACTGACCCTCCGACAGTGCGGCTCTCCCTCAGTACTAACCCTCCGACAGTGCGGCGCTCCCTCAGTACTGACCCTCCGACAGTGCGGCGCTCCCTCAGTACTGACCCTCCGACAGTGCGGCACTCCCTCAGTACTGACCCTCCAACAGTGCAGCGCTCCCTCAGTACTGACCCTCCGACAGTGCGGCACTCCCTCAGTACTGACCCTCCGACAGTGCGGCACTCCCTCAGTACTGAACCTCCGACAGTGCGGCGCTCCCTCAGTACTGACCCTCCGACAGTGCGGCGCTCCCTCAGTACTGACCCTCCGACAGTGCGGCACTCCCTCAGCACTGACCCTCCGACAGTGCGGCACTCCCTCAGCACTGACCCTCCGACAGTGCGGCACTCCCTCAGTACTGACCCTCCGACAGTGCGGCGCTCCCTCAGTACTGACCCTCCGACAGTGCGGCGCTCCCTCAGTACTGACCCTCCGACAGTGCGGCGCTCCCTCAGTACTGACCCTCCGACAGTGCGGCGCTCCCTCAGTACTGACCCTCCGACAGTGCAGCGCTCCCGCAGTACTGACCCTCCGACAGTGCGGCGCTCCCTCAGTACTGACCCTCCGACAGTGCGGCGCTCCCTCAGTACTGACCCTCCGACAGTGCGGCGCTCCCTCAGTACTGACCCTGCGACAGTGCGGCGCTCCCTCAGTACTGACACTCCGACAGTGCGGCACTCCCTCAGTACTGACCCTGCGACAGTGCGGCGCTCCCTCAGTACTGACCCTCCGACAGTGCGGCGCTCCCTCAGTACTGACCCTCCGACAGTGCGGCGCTCCCTCAGTACTGACCCTGCGACAGTGCGGCACTCCCTCAGTACTGACCCTCCGACAGTGCGGTGCTCCCTCAGTACTGACCCTCCGACAGTGCGGCGCTCCCTCAGTACTGACCCTCCGACAGTGCGGCGCTCCCTCAGTACTGACCCTCCGACAGTGCGGCACTCCCTCAGTACTGACCCTGCGACAGTGCGGCGCTCCCTCAGTACTGACCCTGCGACAGTGCGGCGCTCCCTCAGTACTAACAGTAGTAGTGTTAGAGCTCGTGCCTCTGGACTTGTATAAGAAAAATTAGAGTAGAACTGACAAGACAGGAATCCATTAACAGCAACAGTTCATCATTAGCTGAGCAGTGATGGGGAAAACTTATTTTCAAAGCATCCTCATCTGGCCTGTACCTCAGCAGATAGCGTCAGTCTGACTTGGCAGCTCACTGCCTGTCCTGTGCAATTACCACAATCATCTGTACAATAGATTCAAGGCAGCAAATTGTGCTGAAATTGCACCATCTCATCATGGAAATAACAACCGTGACAAAACGAACACTGTGCAAATGTCTCGTACACCACAGGAGGATTTCAAAATATTAAACACTGGGGTACAGTACTGCTGGGGACGAGTCTGTCTCTGTATAACACTGGGGTACAGTACTGGTGGGGACGGGTCTGTCTCTGTATAACACTGGGGTACAGTACTGGTGGGGGTAGGTCTGTCACTGTATAACACTGGGGTACAGTACTGGTGGGGACGGGTCTGTCTCTGTATAACACTGGGGTACAGTACTGGTGGGGGTAGGTCTGTCTCTGTATAACACTGGGGTACAGTACTGGTGGGGCGGGTCTGTCACTGTATAACACTGGGGTGCAGTGCTGGTGGGACAAGGTCTGTCACTGTATAAAACTGGGGTACAGTACTGGTGGGCAAGTCTGTCACTGTATAACACTGGGGTACAGTACTGGTGGGGACGGGTCTGTCTCAGTATAACACTGGGGTACAGTACTGGTGGGGCGGGTCTGGCACTGTATAACACTGGGGTACAGTACTGGTGGGGACGGTTCTGTCTCTGTATAACACTGGGATACAGTTCTGGTGGGGACAGGTCTGTCTCTGTATAACACTGGGATACAGTACTGGTGGGGACGGTTATGTCTTTGTATAACACTAGGGTACAGTACTGGTGGGGATGGGTCTGTCACTGTATAACACTGGGGTACAGTACTGGTGGGGACAGGTCTGTCACTGTATAACACTGTGGTACAGTACTGGTGGGGACAGGTCGGTCACTGTATAACACTGGGGTACAGTACTGGTGGCGACAGGTCTGTCACTGTATAACACTGGGGTACAGTACTGGTGGGGATAGGTCTGTCACTGTATAACACTGGGGTACAGTACTGGTGGGGACAGGTCTGTCACTGTATAACACTGTGGTACAGTACTGGTGGGGACGGGTCTGTCACTGTATAACACTGGGGTACAGTGCTGGTGGGGACAGATCTGTCAATGATTAACACTGGGGTGCAGTACTGGTGGTGACGGTTCTGTCTCTGTATAATACTGGGGTACAGTACTGGTGGTGACGGTTCTGTCTCTGTATAACACTGGGATACAGTACTGGTGGAGACAGGTCTGTCTCTGTATAACACTGGGGTACAGTACTGGTGGGGACGGGTCTGCCACTGTATAACACTGGGGTACAGTACTGGTGGGGACGGGTCTGCCACTGTATAACACTGGGGTACAGAATTGGTGGGGACAGGTCTGTCACTGTATAACACTGGGGTAGAGTACTGGTGGGGACAGGTCTGTCACTGTATAACACTGGGGTACAGGACTGGTGGCGACAGGTCTGTCACTGTATAACACTGGGGTACAGTACTGGTGGGGACAGGTCTGTCACTGTATAACACTGGGGTAGAGTACTGGTGGGGACAGGTCTGTCACTGTATAACACTGGGGTAGAGTACTGGTGGGGACAGGTCTGTCACTGTATAACACTGGGGTACAGGACTGGTGGCGACAGGTCTGTCACTGTATAACACTGGGGTACAGTACTGGTGGGGACAGGTCTGTCACTGTATAACACTGGGGTAGAGTACTGGTGGGGACAGGTCTGTCACTGTATAACACTGGGGTACAGGACTGGTGGCGACAGGTCTGTCACTGTATAACACTGGGGTACAGTACTGGTGGGGACGGGTCTGCCACTGTATAACACTGGGGTACAGTACTGGTGGGGACGGGTCTGCCACTGTATAACACTGGGGTACAGAATTGGTGGGGACAGGTCTGTCACTGTATAACACTGGGGTAGAGTACTGGTGGGGACAGGTCTGTCATTGTATAACACTGGGGTACAGGACTGGTGGCGACAGGTCTGTCACTGTATAACACTGGGGTACAGTACTGGTGGCGACAGGTCTGTCACTGTATAACACTGGGGTACAGTACTGGTGGGGATCGGTCTGTCACTGTATAACACTGGGGTACAGTACTGGTGGCGACAGTATTGGTGGTAAGACGTCTGCCTCTGTATAATACTGGAACAGTACTGTTGGGGACAGGTCTGTCACTGTATAACACTGGGGTAAATAATGTTGGGGACAGCTCTGTCATTGTATAACACAGGGCTACAGTACTGGTGGGGACAGGTCTGTCACTGTAAAACACTGGGGTATAGTACTGGTGGGGACAGGTCTGTCACTGTATAACACTGGGGCACAATACAGTTGGGGACAGGTCTGTCACTGTATAAAACTGGGGTATAGTACTGGTGGGGACAGGTCTGTCACTGTATAACACTGGGGTACAGTACTGGTGGGGACAGGTCTGTCACTGTATAACACTGGGGTACAGTACTGGTGGGGACGGGTCTGTTTCTGTATAACACTGGGGTACAGTACTGGTGGGGATAGGTCTTTCTCGGTATAACACTGGGGTACAGTACTGGTGGGGCGGGTCTGTCACTGTATAACACTGGGGTGCAGTGCTGGTGGGACAAGCTCTGTCACTGTATAACACTGGGGTACAGTACTGGTGGGCAGGTCTGTCACTGTATAATACTGGGGTACAGTACTGGTGGGGACGGTTCTGTCTCTGTATAACACTGGGATACAGTTCTGGTGGGGACAGGCCTGTCTCTGTATAACACTGGGGTACAGTACTGGTGGGGACGGTTATGTCTTTGTATAACACTAGGGTACAGTACTGGTGGGGATGGGTCTGTCACTGTATAACACCGGGGTACAGTACTGGTGGGGACAGGTCTGTCACTGTATAACACTGGGGTACAGTACTGGTGGGGACAGGTCTGTCACTGTATAACACTGGGGTACAGTACTGGTGGGGACGGGTCTGCCACTGTATAACACTGGGGTACAGTACTGGTGGCGACAGGTCTGTCACTGTATAACACTGGGGTACAGTACTGGTGGGGATAGGTCTGTCACTGTATAACACTGGGGTACAGTACTGGTGGGGACAGGTCTGTCACTGTATAACACTGGGGTACAGTACTGGTGGGGATAGGTCTGTCACTGTATAACACTGGGGTACAGTACTGGTGGGGACAGGTCTGTCACTGTATAACACTGGGGTACAGTACTGGTGGGGATAGGTCTGTCACTGTATAACACTGGGGTACAGTGCTGGTGGGGACAGATCTGTCAATGATTAACACTGGGGTGCAGTACTGGTGGTGACGATTCTGTCTCTGTATAACAGTGGGATTCAGTACTGGTGGAGACAGGTCTGTCTCTGTATAACCCTGGGGTACAGTACTGGTGGGGACAGTTCTGTCTCTGTATAACAATGGGGTACAGTACTGGTGGGGATGGGTCTGTCACTGTATAACACTGGGGTACAGTACTGGTGGGGACGGGTCTGCCACTGTATAACACTGGTGTACAGTACTGGTGGCGACTGGTCTGTCACTGTGTAACACTGGGGTACAGTACTGGTGGGGATCGGTCTGCCACTGTATAACTCTGGGGTACAGTACTGGTGGGGACAGGTCTGTCACTGTATAACACTGGGGCACAATACTGTTGGGGACAGGTCTGTCACTGTATAACACTGGGGTATAGTACTGGTGGGGAGAGGTCTGTCACTGTATAACACTGGGGTACAGTAGTGGTGGGGACAGGTCTGTCACTGTATAACGCTGGGGTACAGTACTCGTGGGGACAGGTCTGTCACTGTATAACACTGGGGTATATTAATGTTGGGGACAGGACTGTCACTGTATAACACTGGTGTATAGTACTGGTGGGGAGAGGTCTGTCACTGTATAACACTGGGGTACAGTACTGGTGGGGACGGGCCTGTCACTGTATAACACTGCGGTACTGTACTGGTGGGGACAGGTCTGTCACTGTAAAACACTAGGGTACAGTACTGGTTGGGTCAGGTCTCTCACTGTATAACACTAGGATACAGTACTGGTGGGGACAGGTCGATCACTGTATAACACTGGGGTACAGTACTGGTGGGGACAGATCTGTCACTGTATAACACTGGGGTACAGTACTGGTTGGGACAGGTCTGTCTTTGTATAACACTGGGGGACAGTACTGGTTGGGACATGCCTGTTACTGTATAACACAGGGGCACAGTACCAGTTTGGACAGGTCTGCCACTGTATAACACCGATGTATAGTACTGGTGGGGACAGGTCTGTCACTGTATAACACTGGGGTACAGTACTGGTGGGGACAGGTCTGTCACTGTATATCACTGGGGTAATGTACTGTTGGGAACAGGTCTGTCACTGTATAACACTGGGGTACAGTACTGGTGGGAACAGGTCTGTCGCTGTATAACAATGGGGTAAATAATGTTGGGGACAGGTCTGTGATTGTATAACACAGGGGTATAGTACTGGTGGGGACAGGTCTGTCACTGTATAACACTGGGGTACAGTACTGGTGGGGACCGGTCTGTCACTGTATAACACTGGGGTACAGTACTGGTGGGGACAGGTCTATCACTGTATAACCCTGGGGTACAGTACGGGTGGGGACAGGTCTGTCACTGTATAACACTGTGGTTCAGTACTGGTGGGGACAGGTCTGTCACTGTATAACACTGGGGTACAGTACTGGTGGGGACCGGTCTGTCACTGTATAACACTGGGGTACAGTACTGGTGGGGACAGGTCTATCACTGTATAACACTGGGGTACAGTACGGGTGGGGACAGGTCTGTCACTGTATAACACTGTGGTACAGTACTGGTGGGGACAGGTCTATCACTGTATAACCCTGGGGTACAGTACGGGTGGGGACAGGTCTGTCACTGTATAACACTGGGGTACAGTACTGGTGGGGTCAGGTCTGTCACTGTATAACACTGGGGAACATTACTGGTGGGGACAGGTATGTCACTGTATAACACTGGGGTACAGTACTGGTGGGGACAGGTCTGTCACTGTATAACACTGGGGTACAGTACTGGTGGGGACAGGTCTGTCCCTGTATAACACTGGGGCACAGTTCTGGTGGGGACAGGTCTGTCACTGTATAACACTGGGTTAGAGTACTCGTGGGGACAGGTCTGTCACTGTATACCCCTGGGGTACAGTACGGGTGGGGACAGGTCTGTCACTGTATAACACTAAGATACAGTACTGGTGGGGACAGGTCGATCACTGTATAACACTGGGGTACAGTACTGGTGGGGCGGGTCCGTCACTGTCTAACACTGGGGTACAGTACTGGTGCGGACGGGTCTGTCTCTGTATAACACGGGGATAAAGTTCTGGTGGTGCGGGTCAGGCACTGTGTAACACTGGGGTACAGAACTGGTGGGGACAGGTCTGTCACTGTATAACACTGGGGTACAGTACTGGTGGGGACGGTTCTGTCTCTGTATAACACTGGGATACAGTACTGGTGGGGACAGGTCTGTCACTGTATAACACTGGGGTACAGTACTTGTGGGGACTGTTCTGTCTCTGTATAACACTGGGATACAGTACTGGAGGGGACAGGTCTGTCTCTGTATAACACCGGGATACAGTACTGCTGGGGATTGGTCTGTCACTGTATAACACTGGGGTACAGTACTGCTGGGGATCGGTCTGTCACTGTATAACACTGGGGTACAGTACTGGTGGGGACAGGTCTGTCACTGTATAACACTGGGGTACAGTACTGCTGGGGACAGTTCTGTCACTGTATAACACTGTGGTACATTACTGGTGGGGACGGGTCTGTCACTGTATAACACTGGGGTGCAGTACTGGTGGTGACGGTTCTGTCTCTGTATAACACTGGGGTACAGTACTGGTGGGGATGGTTCTGTCACTGTAAAACACTGGGGCACAGTACCAGTTGGTACAGGTCAGCCACTGTATAACACTGATGTATAGAACTGGTGGGGATGGGTCTGTCACTGTATAACACTGGGGTACAGTACTGATGGGGACGGGTCTGTCACTGTCGAACACTGGGATAAATAATGTTGTGGACAGATCTGTCTCTGTATAACACTGGGGTAAATAATGTTGTGGACAGGTCTGTCACTGTATAACACTGGTGTATAGTACTGGTGGGGACAGGTCGGTCACTGTATAACACTTGGCTAAAGTACTGGTGGGGACGGGTGTGTCACTGTATAACACTGGGGTACAGTACTGGTGGGGACAGGTCTGTCACCGTATAACACTGGGGTAAATTAACGTTGGGGACAGGACTGTCACTGTAAATCACTGGTGTATTGTACTGGTTGGGACGGGTCTGTCACTGTATAACACTGGGGTACAGTACTGGTGTGGACAGGTCTGTCACTTGTATAACACTGGGGTACAGTACTGGTGGGGACAGGTCTGTCACCACATAACACTGGGGTACAGTACTGGTGGGGACAGGTCTGTCACTGTATAACACTGGGGTACAGTACTGGTGGGGACAGGTCTGTCTCTGTATAACACTGGGGTACAGTACTGGTGGGGACAGGTCTGTCACTGTATAACACTGGGGTACAGTACTGGTGGGGACAGGCATGTAACTGTATAACACAGGGGTACAGTACTCGTGGGGACGGGTCTGCCACTGTATTAAACTGGGGTACAGTACTGGTGGCGACAGGTCTGTCACTGTATAACACTGGGGTACAGTACTGGAGGGGATCGGACTGTCATTGTATAACACTGGGGTACAGTACTGGTGGGGACAGGTCTGTCACTGTATAACACTTTGGTACAGTACTGGTGGGGACGGGTCTGTCACTGTATAACACTGGGGTACAGTGCTGGTGGGGACAGATCTGTCACTGTATAACACTGGGGTACAGTACTGGTGGGGACTGGACTGTCAGTTTATAACACTGGGGCACAGTACTGGTGGGGACAGATCTGTCACTGTATAACACTGGGGTGCAGTACTGGTGGGGATGGTTCTGTCTCTGTATAACAGAGGGGTACAGTACTGGTGGGGACGGTTCTGTCACTGTGTATCACTGGGGTAATGTACTGCTGGGAACAGGGCTGTCACTGTATAACACTGGGGTACAGTACTGGTGGGAACAGGTCTGTGACTGTATAACACTGGGGTAAATAATGTTGGGGACAGGTCTGTCATTGTATAACACAAGGGTATAGTACTGGTGGGGTCAGGTCTGTTACTGTTTAACACTGGGGTACAGTACTGGTGGGGACAGGTCTGTCACTGTATAACACTGGGGTACAGTACTGGTGGGGACAGGTCTGTCACTGTATAACCCTGGGGTACGGTACGGGTGGGGACAGGTCTGTTAAAGTATAACACTGCAGTACAGTACTGTTGGGGACAGGCCTGTCACTGTATAACACTGGGGTACAGTACTGTTGGGGACATGTCTGTTACTGTATAACACTGGGATGCAGTACTGTTGGGGACCTGTCTGTCACTGTATAACACTGGGGTATAGTACTGTTGGGGACATTTCTGTCACTGTATAACAATGGGGTACCATACTGGTGGAGAGAGGTCTGTCTCTGTATAACACTGGGGTACAGTACTGGTGGGGACAGGTCTGTCACTGTATAACACTGGGGTACAGTACTGCTGGGGATTGGTCTGTCACTGTATAACACTGGGGTACAGTAATGTTGGGGATGGGTCTGTCACTGTATAACATTGGGGTACAGTACTGGTGGGGACATGTCTGTTACTGTATAACCCTGGGGTACAGTACTGTTGGGGTCATGTCTGTCACTGTATAACACTGCGGTTCAGTACTGGTAGGGACAGGGTCTGTCACTGTATAACAATGGGGTACAGTACTGGTGGGGACTGGTCTGTCACTGTATAACAATGGGGTACAGTCCTGGTGGGGACATGTCTGTCACGGTATAACACTGGGGTACCATACTGGTGGAGTGAGGTCTGTCACTGTATATCACTGGGGTACAGTACTGTTGGGTCATGTCTGTTACTGTATAACGCTGGGGTACTGTACTAGTGGGGATAGGTCTGTCACTGTATAACACTGGAGTAAAGTAATGTTGTGGACAGATCTGTCACTGTATAACATTTGGGCAAATATCTGGTGTGGACACGTCTGTCAATGTATAACACTGGGGTACTGTACTGGTAGGGACAGGTCTCTCACTGTATAGCACTGGGATACAGTACAGGTAGGGACAGGTCTCTCACTGTACAACACTGGGCTCCAGTACTTCTGGGGACAGGTCTCTCACTGTATTACACTTGGGTACAGTACAGGTAGGGACTGGTCTCTCACTGTATAACACTGGGGTACAGTACTGTTGGGAACAGGTCTGTCACTGTATGTCACTGGGGTACAGTACTGGTGGGGACGGGTCTGTCACTGTATAACACTGGGGTACAGTACTGGTGGGAACAGGTCTGCCTGTGTATAACACTGGGGTACAGTACTGGTGGGGACAGGTCTGTCACTGTATAACACTGGGGTACAGTACTGGTGGGAACAGGTCTGCCTCTGTATAACACTGGGGTATAGTACTGGTGGGGACAGGTCTGTGACTGTATAACACTGGGGTACAGTACTGGTGGGGACAGGTCTGTAACTGTATAACACTGGGGTACAGTACTGGTGGGGACAGGTCTGTCACTGTTTAACACTGTGGTACAGTACTGGTGGGGACAGGTCTGTCACTGTATAATACTGGGGTACAGTACTGGTGGGGACAGGTCTGTAACTGTATAACACTGGGGTACAGTAATCGTAGGGACGGGTCTGTCACTGTATAATACTGTGGTACAGTACTGGTGGGGACAGGTCTGTCACTGTATAACACTGGAGCACAGTACAGGTGGGGACAGTTCTGTCACCGTATAACACTGGGGTACAGTACAGGTGTTGACAGATCTGTCTCTGTATAACACTGCGGTAAATAATGTTGTGGACAGGTCTGTCACTGTATAACACTGGCGTATAGTGCTGGAGGGGACAGGTCGGTCACTGTATAACACTGGGGGACAGTACTGGTGGGGACAGGTCTGTCACTGTATAACACTGGGCTACAGTACTGGTGGGGACAGGTCTGTCACTGTATAACACTGGGATAAATTAATGTTGGGGACAGGACTGTCACTGTATATCACTGGTGTATAGTACTGGTGGGGAGAGGTCTGTCACTGTATAACACTGGGGTACAGTACTGGTGGGGACGGGCCTGTCACTGTATAACACTGGGGTACTGTACTGGTGGGGACAGGTCTGTCACTGTAAAACACTGGGGTACAGTACTGGTGGGGACAGATCTGTCACTGTATAACACTAGGATACAGTACTGGTGGGGACAGGTCGATCACTGTATAACACTGGGGTACAGTACTGGTGGGGACAGATCTGTCACTGTATAACACTTGGGCACAGTACTGGTTGGGACATGCCTGTTACTGTATAACACAGGGGCACAGTACCAGTTTGGAAAGGTCTGCCACTGTATAACACTGATGTATAGTACTGGTGGGGACAGGTCTGTCACTGGATAACACTGGGGTCCCGTACTGGTGGGGATGGGTCTGTCACTGTTTAACACTGGGGTAAATAATGTTGTGGACAGATCTGTCTCTGTATAACACTGGGGTAATTAATGTTGTGGACAGGTCTGTCACTGTATAACACTGGTGTACAGTACTGGTGGGGACAGGTTGGTCACTGTATAACACTTGGCTAAAGTACTGGAGGGGACGGGTGTGTCACTGCATAACACTGGGGTACAGTACTGGTGGGGACAGGTCTGTCACTGTATAACACTGGGGTACAGTACTGGTGGGGACAGGTCTGTCACTGTATAACACTGGGGTACAGTACTGGTGGGGACAGGTCTGTCACCGTATAACGCTGGGGTAAATTAATGTTGGGGACAGGACTGTCACTGTATAACACTGGTATATTGTACTGGTTGGGACGGTTCTGTCACTGTATGATACTGGGGTACAGTACTGGTGGGGACAGGTCTGTCACTTGTATAACACTGGGGTACAGTACTGTTGGGGACAGGTCTGTCACCGCCTAACACTGGGGTACAGTACTGGTGGGGACAGGTCTGTCACTGTATAACACTGGGGTACAGTACTGGTGGGGACAGGTCTGTCACTGTATAACACTGGGGCACAGTACTGGTGGGGACGGGTCTGTCACTGTATAACACTGGGGCACAGTACTGGTGGGGACAGGTCTGTCACTGTATAACACTGGGGTACAGTACTGGTGGGGACAGGTCAGTCTCTGTATAACACTGGGGTACAGTACTGGTGGGGACAGGTCAGTCTCTGTATAACACTGGGGTACAGTACTGGTGGGGTCAGGTCTGTCACTGTATAACACTGGGGTACAGTACTGGTGGGGACAGGTCTGTCACTGTATAACACTGGGGTACAGTACTGGTGGGGACAGGTCTGTGTCTGTATAACTCTGGGGTACAGTACTGGTGGGGACAGGTCTGTCACTGTATAACACTGGGGTACAGTACTGGTGGGGACAGGTCTATCACTGTATAACACTGGGGCACAGTACTGGTGGGGACAGGTCTGTTATTGTATAACACTGAGGTACAGTACTGTTGGGTACTTGTCTGTCACTGTATAACACTGGGGTATAGTACTGGTGGGGACGGGTCTGTCACTTTATAACACTGGGGTACAGTACTGGTGGGGACGGGTCTGTCAGTGTATAACACTGGGAGACAGTACTGGCTTGGGACAGATCTGTCACTGTATAACACTGGGGTACAGTACGGGTGGGGACAGGTCTGTCAGTGTATAACACTGGGAGACAGTACTGGCTTGGGACAGATCTGTCACTGTATAACACTGGGGTACAGTACTGGAACGGACAGCTCTGTCTCTGTATAAAACTGGGATACAGTACTGGTGGGGACAGGTCTGTCAATGTATAATACTGGGGTGCAGTACTGGTGGGGTCAGGTCTGTCTCTGTATAACACTGGGGTACAGTACTGGTGCGGACAAGTATGTCTCTGTATAACACTGGGGTACAGTACTGGTGGGGACAGGTCTGTCACAGTATAACACTGGGGTGCAGTACTGGTGGGGACAGGTCTGTCTCTGTATAACACTGGGGTACAGTACTGGTGGGGACAGGTCTGTCACTGTATAACACTGGGGTACAGTACTTGTGGGGACAGGTATGTCTGTGTATAACACTGGGGTACAGTACTGGTGGGGACAGGTCTGTCACTGTATAACACTGGGGTACAGTACTTGTGGGGACAGGTTTGTCACTGTATAACACTGGGGTACAGTACTGGTGGGGACAGGTCTGTCACTGTATAACACTGGGGTACAGTACTGGTGGGGACAGGTCTGTCACTGTATAACACTGGGGTACAGTACGGGTGGGGACAGGTCTGTCAGTGTATAACACTGGGAGACAGTACTGGCTTGGGACAGATCTGTCACTGTATAACACTGGGGTACAGTACTGGAACGGACAGCTCTGTCTCTGTATAAAACTGGGATACAGTACTGGTGGGGACAGGTCTGTCAATGTATAATACTGGGGTGCAGTACTGGTGGGGTCAGGTCTGTCTCTGTATAACACTGGGGTACAGTACTGGTGGGGACAGGTCTGTCACTGTATAACACTGGGTTACAGTACTTGTGGGGACAGGTCTGTTACTGTATAACACTGGGGTACAGTACTGGTGCGGACAAGTATGTCTCTGTATAACACTGGGGTACAGTACTGGTGGGGACAGGTCTGTCACTGTATAACACTGGGGTACAGTACTGGTGGGGACAGGTCTGTCACTGTATAACACTGGGGTACAGTACTTGTGGGGACAGGTATGTCTGTGTATAACACTGGGGTACAGTACTGGTGGGGACAGGTCTGTCACTGTATAACACTGGGGTACAGTACTTGTGGGGACAGGTTTGTCACTGTATAACACTGGGGTACAGTACTGGTGGGGACAGGTCTGTCACTGTATAACACTGGGGTACAGTACTGGTGGGGACAGGTCTGTGACTGTATAACACTGGGGTACAGTACTGGTGGGGACAGGTCTGTCACTGTATAACACTGGGGTACAGTACTGGTGGGGACAGGTCTGTCACTGTATAACACTGTGGTACAGTACTGGTGGGGACAGGTCTGTCACTGTATAATACTGGGGTACAGTACTGGAGGGGACAGGTCTGTAACTGTATAACACTGGGGTACAGTAATCGTAGGGACGGGTCTGTCACTGAATAACAGTGGGGTACAGTACTGGTGGGGACAGTTCTGTCACCGTATAACACTGGGGTACAGTACAGGTGTTGACAGATCTGTCTCTGTATAACACTGCGGTAAATAATGTTGTGGACAGGTCTGTCACTGTATAACACTGGGGTACAGTAGTGGTGGGGACAGGTCTGTCACTGTATAACACTGGGTTACAGTAGTGGTGGGGACAGGTCTGTCACTGTATAACACTGGGGTACAGTACTCGTGGGGACAGGTCTGTCACTGTATAACACTGGGGTAAATTAATGTTGGCGACAGGACTGTCACTGTATAACACTGGTGTATAGTACTGGTGGGGAGAGGTCTGTCACTGTATAACACTGGGGTACAGTACTGGTGGGACGGGCCTGTCACTGTATAACACTGGGGTACTGTACTGGTGGGGACAGGTCTGTCACTGTAAAACACTAGGGTACAGTACTGGTGGGGACAGGTCTCTCACTGTATAACACTAGGATACAGTACTGGTGGGGACAGGTCGATCACTGTATAACACTGGGGTACAGTACTGGTGGGGACAGATCTGTCACTGTATAACACTGGGGTACAGTACTGGTTGGGTCAGGTCTGTCTTTGTATAACACTGGGGCACAGTACTGGTTGGGACATGCCTGTTACTGTATAACACAGGGGCACAGTACCAGTTTGGACAGGTCTGCCACTGTATAACACCGATGTATAGTACTGGTGGGGACAGGTCTGTCACTGTATAACACTGGGGTCCCGTACTGGTGGGGACGGGTCTGTCACTGTATAACACTGGGGTAAATAATGTTGTGGACAGATCTGTCTCTGTATAACACTGGGGTAAATAATGTTGTGGACAGGTCTGTCACTGTATAACACTGGTGTATAGTACTGGTGGGAACAGTTTGGTCACTGTATAACACTTGGCTAAAGTACTGGTGGGGACGGGTGTGTCACTGCATAACACTGGGGTACAGTACTGGTGGGGACAGGTCTGTCACTGTATAACACTGGTATATTGTACTGGTTGGGACGGGTCTGTCACTGTATGATACTGGGGTACAGTACTGGTGGGGACAGGTCTGTCACTTGTATAACACTGGGGTACAGTACTGGTGGGGACAGGTCTGTCACTGTATAACACTGGGGTACAGTACTGCTGGGGACAGGTCTGTCACCGCATAACACTGGGGTACAGTACTGGTGGGGACAGGTCTGTCACTGTATAACACTGGGGTACAGTACTGGTGGGGACAGGTCTGTCTCTGTATAACACTGGGGTACAGTACTGGTGGGGACAGGTCTGTCACTGTATAACACTGGGGCACAGTACTAGTGGGGTTGGTTCTGTCAGTTTAAACCACTTGGGCACAGTACTGGTGGGGACAGGTCTGTTATTGTATAACACTGAGGTACAGTACTGTTCGGTACAGGTCAGTCACTGTATAACACTGGGGTAAAGTACTGGTGGGGACAGGTCTGTCACTGTATAACACTGGGGTAGAGTACTGGTGGGGACAGGTCTGTCACTGTATCACACTGGTGTACAGTACTGGTGGGGACAGGTCTGTCACTGTATAACACTGGGGTACAGTACTGGTGGGGACAGGTCTGTCACTGTATAATACTGGGGTACAGAACTGGTGTGGACAGATCTGTCTCTGTATAACACTCGGGTAAATAATGTTGTGGACAGGTCTGTCACTGTATAACACTGGTGTATAGTACTGGTGGGGACAGGTCTGTCACTTGTATAACACTGGGGTACAGTACTGGTGGGGAAAGGTCTGTCACTGTATAACACTGGGGTACAGTACTGGTGGGGACATGTCTGTCACGGTATAATACAGGGGTAGAGTACTGGTGGGGACAGGTCTGTTACTGTATAACACTGGGGTACAGTACTGGTGCGGACAAGTATGTCTCTGTATAACACTGGGGTACAGTACTGGTGGGGACAGGTCTGTCACTGTATAACACTGGGGTACAGTACTGGTGGGGACAGGTCTGTCACTGTATAACACTGGGGTACAGTACTGGTGGGGACAGGTCTGTCACTGTATAACACTGGGGCACAGTACTGGTGGGGACGGGTCTGTCACTGTATAACACTGGGGCACAGTACTGGTGGGGACAGGTCTGTCACTGTATAACACTGGGGTACAGTACTGGTGGGGACAGGTCAGTCTCTGTATAACACTGGGGTACAGTACTGGTGGGGACAGGTCTGTTATTGTATAACACTGAGGTACAGTACTGTTGGGTACTTGTCTGTCACTGTATAACACTGGGGTATAGTACTGGTGGGGACGGGTCTGTCACTTTATAACACTGGGGTACAGTACTGGTGGGGACGGGTCTGTCAGTGTATAACACTGGGAGACAGTACTGGCTTGGGACAGATCTGTCACTGTATAACACTGGGGTACAGTACGGGTGGGGACAGGTCTGTCAGTGTATAACACTGGGAGACAGTACTGGCTTGGGACAGATCTGTCACTGTATAACACTGGGGTACAGTACTGGAACGGACAGCTCTGTCTCTGTATAAAACTGGGATACAGTACTGGTGGGGACAGGTCTGTCAATGTATAATACTGGGGTGCAGTACTGGTGGGGTCAGGTCTGTCTCTGTATAACACTGGGGTACAGTACTGGTGCGGACAAGTATGTCTCTGTATAACACTGGGGTACAGTACTGGTGGGGACAGGTCTGTCACAGTATAACACTGGGGTGCAGTACTGGTGGGGACAGGTCTGTCACTGTATAACACTGGGGTACAGTACTTGTGGGGACAGGTATGTCTGTGTATAACACTGGGGTACAGTACTGGTGGGGACAGGTCTGTCACTGTATAACACTGGGGTACAGTACTTGTGGGGACAGGTTTGTCACTGTATAACACTGGGGTACAGTACTGGTGGGGACAGGTCTGTCACTGTATAACACTGGGGTACAGTACTGGTGGGGACAGGTCTGTCACTGTATAACACTGGGGTACAGTACGGGTGGGGACAGGTCTGTCAGTGTATAACACTGGGAGACAGTACTGGCTTGGGACAGATCTGTCACTGTATAACACTGGGGTACAGTACTGGAACGGACAGCTCTGTCTCTGTATAAAACTGGGATACAGTACTGGTGGGGACAGGTCTGTCAATGTATAATACTGGGGTGCAGTACTGGTGGGGTCAGGTCTGTCTCTGTATAACACTGGGGTACAGTACTGGTGGGGACAGGTCTGTCACTGTATAACACTGGGTTACAGTACTTGTGGGGACAGGTCTGTTACTGTATAACACTGGGGTACAGTACTGGTGCGGACAAGTATGTCTCTGTATAACACTGGGGTACAGTACTGGTGGGGACAGGTCTGTCACTGTATAACACTGGGGTACAGTACTGGTGGGGACAGGTCTGTCACTGTATAACACTGGGGTACAGTACTTGTGGGGACAGGTATGTCTGTGTATAACACTGGGGTACAGTACTGGTGGGGACAGGTCTGTCACTGTATAACACTGGGGTACAGTACTTGTGGGGACAGGTTTGTCACTGTATAACACTGGGGTACAGTACTGGTGGGGACAGGTCTGTCACTGTATAACACTGGGGTACAGTACTGGTGGGGACAGGTCTGTGACTGTATAACACTGGGGTACAGTACTGGTGGGGACAGGTCTGTCACTGTATAACACTGGGGTACAGTACTGGTGGGGACAGGTCTGTCACTGTATAACACTGTGGTACAGTACTGGTGGGGACAGGTCTGTCACTGTATAATACTGGGGTACAGTACTGGAGGGGACAGGTCTGTAACTGTATAACACTGGGGTACAGTAATCGTAGGGACGGGTCTGTCACTGAATAACAGTGGGGTACAGTACTGGTGGGGACAGTTCTGTCACCGTATAACACTGGGGTACAGTACAGGTGTTGACAGATCTGTCTCTGTATAACACTGCGGTAAATAATGTTGTGGACAGGTCTGTCACTGTATAACACTGGGGTACAGTAGTGGTGGGGACAGGTCTGTCACTGTATAACACTGGGTTACAGTAGTGGTGGGGACAGGTCTGTCACTGTATAACACTGGGGTACAGTACTCGTGGGGACAGGTCTGTCACTGTATAACACTGGGGTAAATTAATGTTGGCGACAGGACTGTCACTGTATAACACTGGTGTATAGTACTGGTGGGGAGAGGTCTGTCACTGTATAACACTGGGGTACAGTACTGGTGGGACGGGCCTGTCACTGTATAACACTGGGGTACTGTACTGGTGGGGACAGGTCTGTCACTGTAAAACACTAGGGTACAGTACTGGTGGGGACAGGTCTCTCACTGTATAACACTAGGATACAGTACTGGTGGGGACAGGTCGATCACTGTATAACACTGGGGTACAGTACTGGTGGGGACAGATCTGTCACTGTATAACACTGGGGTACAGTACTGGTTGGGTCAGGTCTGTCTTTGTATAACACTGGGGCACAGTACTGGTTGGGACATGCCTGTTACTGTATAACACAGGGGCACAGTACCAGTTTGGACAGGTCTGCCACTGTATAACACCGATGTATAGTACTGGTGGGGACAGGTCTGTCACTGTATAACACTGGGGTCCCGTACTGGTGGGGACGGGTCTGTCACTGTATAACACTGGGGTAAATAATGTTGTGGACAGATCTGTCTCTGTATAACACTGGGGTAAATAATGTTGTGGACAGGTCTGTCACTGTATAACACTGGTGTATAGTACTGGTGGGAACAGTTTGGTCACTGTATAACACTTGGCTAAAGTACTGGTGGGGACGGGTGTGTCACTGCATAACACTGGGGTACAGTACTGGTGGGGACAGGTCTGTCACTGTATAACACTGGTATATTGTACTGGTTGGGACGGGTCTGTCACTGTATGATACTGGGGTACAGTACTGGTGGGGACAGGTCTGTCACTTGTATAACACTGGGGTACAGTACTGGTGGGGACAGGTCTGTCACTGTATAACACTGGGGTACAGTACTGCTGGGGACAGGTCTGTCACCGCATAACACTGGGGTACAGTACTGGTGGGGACAGGTCTGTCACTGTATAACACTGGGGTACAGTACTGGTGGGGACAGGTCTGTCTCTGTATAACACTGGGGTACAGTACTGGTGGGGACAGGTCTGTCACTGTATAACACTGGGGCACAGTACTAGTGGGGATGGTTCTGTCAGTTTAAACCACTTGGGCACAGTACTGGTGGGGACAGGTCTGTTATTGTATAACACTGAGGTACAGTACTGTTCGGTACAGGTCAGTCACTGTATAACACTGGGGTAAAGTACTGGTGGGGACAGGTCTGTCACTGTATAACACTGGGGTAGAGTACTGGTGGGGACAGGTCTGTCACTGTATCACACTGGTGTACAGTACTGGTGGGGACAGGTCTGTCACTGTATAACACTGGGGTACAGTACTGGTGGGGACAGGTCTGTCACTGTATAATACTGGGGTACAGAACTGGTGTGGACAGATCTGTCTCTGTATAACACTCGGGTAAATAATGTTGTGGACAGGTCTGTCACTGTATAACACTGGTGTATAGTACTGGTGGGGACAGGTCTGTCACTTGTATAACACTGGGGTACAGTACTGGTGGGGAAAGGTCTGTCACTGTATAACACTGGGGTACAGTACTGGTGGGGACATGTCTGTCACGGTATAATACAGGGGTAGAGTACTGGTGGGGACAGGTCTGTCACTGTATAACACTGGGGTGCAGTACTTGTGCGGACAGGTATGTCTCTGTATAACACTGGGGTACAGTACTGGTGGGGACAGGTCTGTCACTGTATAACACTGGGGTACAGTACTGGTGGGGACAGGTCTGTCACTGTATAACACTGGGGTGCAGTACTTGTGGGGACAGGTATGTCTGTGTATAACACTGGGGTACAGTACTGGTGGGGACAGGTCTGTCACTGTATAACACTGGGGTACAGTACTTGTGGGGACAGGTTTGTCACTGTATAACACTGGGGTACAGTACTGGTGGGGACAGGTCTGTCACTGTATAACACTGGGGTACAGTACTGGTGGGGACAGGTCTGTGACTGTATAACACTGGGTTACAGTACTGGTGGGGACAGGTCTGTCACTGTATAACACTGGGGTACAGTACTGGTGGGGACAGGTCTGTCACTGTATAACACTGTGGTACAGTACTGGTGGGGACAGGTCTGTCACTGTATAATACTGGGGTACAGTACTGGAGGGGACAGGTCTGTAACTGTATAACACTGGGGTACAGTAATCGTAGGGACGGGTCTGTCACTGTATAACAGTGGGGTACAGTACTGGTGGGGACAGTTCTGTCACCGTATAACACTGGGGTACAGTACAGGTGTTGACAGATCTGTCTCTGTATAACACTGCGGTAAATAATGTTGTGGACAGGTCTGTCACTGTATAACACTGGGGTACAGTAGTGGTGGGGACAGGTCTGTCACTGTATAACACTGGGGTACAGTAGTGGTGGGGACAGGTCTGTCACTGTATAACACTGGGGTACAGTACTGGTGGGGACGGGTCTGTCACTTGTATAACACTGGGGTACAGTACTGGTGCGGACAGGTCTGTCACCGTATAACACTGGGGTACATTACTGGTAGGGACAGGTCTGTCACCGTATAATACTCGGGTACAGTACTGGTGGGGACAGGTCTGTCAGTGTATAACACTGGGGTACAGTACTGGTAGTGACGGATCTGTCACTGTATAACACTGGGGTACAGTACTTGTGGGGACAGGTCTGTACCTGTATAACTCTGGGGTACATTACTGGTGCGGACAGGTCTATCACTGTAAAACACTGGGGTAAAGTACTGTTGGGGACAGGTCTAACACCTTATTACTCTGGGGTATAGTACAGGTGGGGTCAGGTCTGTCACTGTATAACACTGGGGCACAGTACTAGTGGGGACGGTTCTGTCAGTTTTAACCACTTGGGCACAGTACTGGTGGGGACAGGTCTGTTATTGTATAACACTGAGGTACAGTACTGGTGGGGACGGGTCTGTCACTGTGTAACACTGGGGTACAGTACTGGTGGGGACGGGTCTGTCACTGTATAACACTGGGGTACAGTACTGGTGGGGACGGGTCTGTCACTGTATAACACTGGGGTACAGTACTGGTGGGGACGGGTCTGTCACTGTATAACACTGGGGTACAGTACTGGCGGGGACAGGTCTGTCACTGTATAACACTGGGGTATAGTACTGGTGGGGACGGGTCTGTCACTGTATAACACTGGGGTACAGTACTGGTGGGGACGGGTCTGTCACTGTATAACACAGGGGTACAGTACTGGCGGGGACAGGTCTATTAGTGTATAACTCTGGGAGACAGTACTGGCTTGGGACAGATCTGTCACTGTATAACACTGGGTTACAGTACTGGAATGGACAGCTCTGTCTCTGTATAAAACTGGGATACAGTACTGGGGGGGACAGGTCTGTCACTGTATAACACTGGGGTGCAGTCCTGGTGCGGACAGGTCTGTCACTGTATAACACTGGGGTACAGTACTTGTGGGGACAGGTCTGTTACTGTATATCACTGGGGTACAGTACTGGTGCGGACAGGTATGTCTCTGTATAACACTGGGGTACAGTAATGGTGGGGACAGGTCTGTCACTGTATAACACTGGGGTACAGTACTTGTGGGGACAGGTCTGTCAGTGTATAACACTGGGGTAGAGTACTGGTGGGGACAGGTCTGTTACTGTATAACACTGGGGTACAGTACTGGTGGGGACGGGTCTGTCACTGTATAACACTGGGGTAAATTAATGTTGGGGACAGGACTGTCACTGTATGACACTGGTGTATAGTACTGGAGGGGACAGGTCTGTCACTGTATAACGCTGGGGTACAGTACTTGTGGGGACAGGACTGTCACTGTATAACACTGGGGTACAGTACTGTTGGGGAAAGGTCTGTCACTGTATAACACTGGGGTACAGTACTGGTGGGGACAGGTCTCTCACTGTATAACACTGGGGTACAGTACTGGTTGTGACAGGTCTATCACTGTATAATACTGGGGTAAATTAATGTTGGGGACAGGTTTGTCACTGTATAACACTGGGGTACAGTACGGGTGGGGACAGGTCTGTCACTGTATAATACTGGGGTACAGAACTGGTGTGGACAGATCTGTCTCTGTATAACACTCGGGTAAATAATGTTGTGGACAGGTCTGTCACTGTATAACACTGGGGTACAGTACTGGTGGGGACAGGTCTGTCACTGTATAACACTGGGGTACAGTACTGGTGGGGACAGGTCTGTCATTGTATAACACTGGGGTTCAGTGCTTGTAGGGATGGGTCTGTCACTGTATAAAACTGGGGTACAGTACTGGTGGGGACAGGTCTGTCACTGTATAACACTGGGGTACAGTACTGGTGGGGACGGGTCTGTCACTTGTATAACGCTGGGGTACAGTACTGGTGGGGACGGGTCTGTCACTTGTATAACACTGGGGTACAGTACTGGTGGGGACAGGTCTGTCACCGTATAACACTGGGGTACATTACTGGTAGGGACAGGTCTGTCACCGTATAACACTGGGGTACAGTACTGGTGGGGACAGGTCAGTCTCTGTATAACACTGGGGTACAGTACTGGTGGGGACAGGTCTGTACCTGTATAACTCTGGGGTACAGTACTGGTGGGGACAGGTCTATCACTGTATAACACTGGGGTACAGTACTGTTGGGGACAGGTCAAACACCTTATTACTCTGGGGTATAGTACAGGTGGGGTCAGGTCTGTCACTGTATAACACTGGGGCACAGTACTAGTGGGGTCGGTTCTGTCAGTATTATCCACTTGGGCACAGTACTGGTGGGGACAGGTCTGTCACTGTATAACACTGGGGTACAATACTGGTGGGGACGGGTCTGTCACTGTATAACACTGGGGTACAGTACTGGCGGGGACAGGTCTGTTAGTGTATAACTCTGGGAGACAGTACTGGCTTGGGAAAGATCTGTCACTGTATAAAACTGGGTTACAGTACTGGAACGGACAGCTCTGTCTCTGTATAAAACTGGGATACAGTACTGGTGGGGACAGGTCTGTCACTGTATAACACTGGGGTGCAGTACTGGTGCGGACAGGTCTGTCTCTGTATAACACTGGGGTACAGTACTGGTGGGGACAGGTCTGTCACTGTATAACACTGGGTTACAGTACTTGTGGGGACAGGTCTGTTACTGTATAACACTGGGGTACAGTACTGGTGCGGACAGGTATGTCTCTGTATAACACTGGGGTACAGTAATGGTGGGGACAGGTCTGTCACTGTATAACACTGGGGTACAGAACTTGTGGGGACAGGTCTGTCACTGTATAACACTGGGGTAGAGTACTGGTGGGGACAGGTCTGTCACTGTATAACACTGGGGTACAGTACTGGTGGGGACAGGTCTGTCACTGCATAACACTGGGGTAAATTAATGTTGGGGACAGGACTGTCACTGTATGACACTGGTGTATAGTACTGGAGAGGACAGGTCTGTCACTGTATAACACTGGGGTACAGTACTTGTGGGGACAGGACTGTCACTGTATAACACTGGGGTACAGTACTGGTGGGGACAGGTCTGTCACTGTATAACACTGGGGTACAGTACTGGTGGGGACAGGTCTGTCACTGTATAACACTGGGGTACAGTACTGGTGGGGACAGGTCTGTCACTGTATAACACTGGGGTAAATTAATGTTGGGGACAGGACTGTCACTGTATGACACTGGTGTATAGTGCTGGAGTGGACAGGTCTGTCACTGTATAACACTGGGGTACAGTACTGGTGGGGACAGGTCTGTCACTGTATAACACTGGGGTGCAGTACTGGTGGGGACAGGTCTGTCACTGTATAACACTGGGGTACAGTACTGGTGGGGACCGGTCTATCACTGTATAACACTGGGGTACAGTACTTGTGGGGACAGGTCTGATACTGTATAACACTGGGGTACAGTACTGGTGCGGACAGGTATGTCTGTGTATAACACTGGGGTACAGTACTGGTGGGGACATGTCTGTCACTGTATAACACTGGGGTACAGTACTTGTGGGGACAGGTTTGTCACTGTATAACACTGGGGTACAGTACTGGTGGGGACAGGTCTGTCACTGTATAACACTGCGCACAGTACTGGTGCGGACAGGTATGTCTCTGTATAACTCTTGGGTACAGTAATGGTGGGGACAGGTTTATCACTGTATAACACTGGAGTACTGTACTGGTGGGGGCAGGTCTGTCACGGTATAATACAGAGATATAGTACTGGTGGGGACAGGTCAGTCACTGTATAACACTGGGGTACAGTAATCGTAGGGACGGGTCTGTCACTGTATAACACTGCGGTACAGTACTGGTGGGGACAGGTCTGTCTCTGTATAACACTGGCGTACAGTATTGGTGGGGACAGGTCTGTCACTGTATAACACTGGGGTACAGTACTGGTGGGGACAGGCCTGTCACGGTATAACACTGGGGTTCAGTACTTGTGGGGACAGCTCTCTCTCTGTATAACACTGGGGTACAGTACTTGTGGGGACAGGTCTGTTACTGTATAACACTGGGGTACAGTACTTGTGCGGACAGGTATGTCTCTGTATAACACTGGGGTACAGTACTGGTGCGGACACGTCTGCCACTGTTTATCACTGGGGTACAGTACTTGTGGGGGCAGGTTTGTCACTGTACAACACTGGCGTACAATACTGGTGGGGACGGGCCTCTCACTGTGTAACACTGGGGTACAGTACTTGTGGGGACAGGTCTGTCACTGTATAACACTGGGGTACTGTACTGGTGTGGACAGGTCTGTCACTTGTATAAAACTGGGGCACAGTACTGGTGGGGACAGGTCTGTCACTGTATAACACTGGGGTACAGCACTGGTGGGGACAGGTCTGTTACTGTATAACACTGGCGTACACTACTGGTGCGGACAGGTATGTCTCTGTATAACACTGGGGTACAGTACTGGTGCGGACACATCTGCCACTGTTTAACACTGGGGTACAGTACTTGTGGGGACAGGTTTGTCACTGTACAACACTGGTGTACAGTACTGGTGGGGACAGGTCTGTCACTGTGTAACACTGGGGTACAGTACTGGTGGGGACAGGTCTGTCACTGTATAACACTGGGGTACTGTACTGGTGTGGACAGGTCTGTCACTTGTATAAAACTGGGGTACAGTACTGGTGGGGACAGATCTGTCACTGTATAACACTGGGGTACAGTACTGGTGGGGACAGATCTGTCACTCTATATCACTTGGGTAAATTAATGTTGGGGACGGGTCTGTCACTGTATAACACTGGGGTACAGTACTGGTGGGGACTGGTCTGTCACTGTATTACACTGGGGTACAGTACTGGTGGGGACATGTCTGTCACTGTATAACACTGGTGGACTGTACTGGTGGGACAGGTCTGTCCCTGTATAACACTGGGGTACTGTTCTGGTGGGGACAGGTCTGTCACTATATAACACTGGGCTACATTACTGGTGGGGACAGGTCTGTCACTGTATAACACTGGGGTACAGTACAGGTGGGGACGGGTCTGTAACTGTATAACACTGGAGTACAGTACAGGTGCAGACAGTTCTGTCACTGTATAACACTGGGGTACAGTACAGTGTGGACAGATCTGTCTCTGTATAACACTGCGGTAAATAATGTTGTGGACAGGTACAGCACGGGGTTAGATACATAGTGAAGCTCCCTCTACACTGTCCCCATCAAACATTCCCAGGACAGGTGCAGCACAGGATACAGTATGTTGGGGTCAGGTCTGTCACTGTATAACACTGGGGTACAGTACTGGTGCGGACAGGTCTGTCACTCTATAACACTGGAGAACTCTACTGGTGGGGACAGGTCTGTCACTGTTTAACACTGGGGTACAGTACTTGTGGGGACAGGTCTGTCTCTGTATAACACTGGGGTACAGTACTGGTGGGGACAGTTCAGTCTCTATAACACTGGGGTACAGTACTGGTGGGGACAGATCTGTCACTCTATATCACTGGGGTAAATTAATGTTGGGGACGGGTCTGTCACTGTATAACACTGGGGTACAGTACTGGTGGGGACTGGTCTGTCACTGTATTACACAGGGGTACAGTGCTGGTGGGGACATGTCTGTCACTGTATAACACTGGTGGACAGTACTGGTGGGGACAGGTCTGTCCCTGTATAACACTGGGGTACTGTTCTGGTGGGGACAGGTCTGTCACTATATAACACTGGGGTACATTACTGGTGGGGACAGGTCTGTCACTGTATAACACTGGGGTACAGTACTGGTATGGACGGGTCTGTCACTATATAACACTGGGGTACAGTACTGTTGTGGTCAGGTCTGTTACTGTATAACACTGGGGTACAGTACTGGTGGGGACAGGTCTGCCACTGTATAACACTGGGGTACAGTACTGTTGGGGACAGGTCTGTCTCTGTATAACACTGCGGTACAGTACTGGTGGGGACAGGTCTGTCACTGTATAACACTGGGGTACAGTACTGTTGGGGACAGGTCTGTCACTGTATAACACTGCGGTACAGTACTGGTGGGGACAGGTCTGTCACTGTATAACACTGGGGTACAATACTGTTGGGGATAGGGTCTGTCACTGTATATCACAGGGTTACAGTACTGGTGGGGACAGGTCTGTCACTGTATAACACTGGGGTACAGTACTGGTGGGGACAGGGTCTGTCACTGTATATCACTGTGGTACAGTACTGGTGGGGACAGGTCTGTTACTGTATAACACTGGGGTACAGTGCTGGTGGGGACAGGTCTGTCACTGTATAACACTGGGGTACAGTACTGGTGGGGACAGGTCTGTTACTGTATAACACTGGGGTACAGTACTGGTGGGGACAGGTCTGTCTCTGTATAACACTGGGGTACAGTACTGGTGGGGACAGGTCTGTCACTGTTTAATACTGGGGTACAGTACTCGTAGGTACGTGTCTGTCACTGTATAACACTGGAGTACAGTACAGGTGGGGACAGTTCTGTCACTGTATAACACTGTGGTACAGTACAGGTGGGGACAAGTCTGTAACTGTATAACACTGGAGTACAGTACAGGTGCGGACAGTTCAGTCACTGTATAACACTGGGGTACAGTACAGGTGTGGACAGATCTGTCTCTGTATAACACTGCGGTAAATAATGTTGTGGACAGGTACAGCACGGGGTTAGATACAGAGTAAAGCTCCCTCTACACTGTCCCCATCAAACACTCCCAGGACAGGTGCAGCACAGGATACAGTACTGGTGGGGACAGGTCTGTCACTGTATAACACTGGGGTACAGTACTGGTGGGGACAGGTCTGTCACTGTATAACACTGGGGTACAGTACTGGTGGGGACAGGTCTGTCACTGTATAACACTGGGGTACAGTACTGGTGGGGACAGGTCTGTCATTGTATAACACTGGGGTACAGTACTGGTGCGGACAGGTATGTCTCTGTACAACACTGGGTTACAGTACTGGTGGGGACGGGTCTGTCACTGTATAACACTGTGGTACAGTACTGGTGGGGACAGGTCTGTCACTGTATAACACTGGGGTACAGTACTGGTGGGGACAGGTCTGTCACTGTATAACACTGGGGTACTGTACTGGTGGGGACAGGTCTTTCACTGTATAACACTGGGGTACAGTACTTGTGGGGACAGGTCTGTCTCTGTATAACACTGGGGCACAGTACTGGTGGGGACAGGTCAGTTTCTATATCACTGGGGTACAGTACTGGTGGGGACAGGTCTGTCATTGTATAACACTGGGGTACAGTACTGGTGGGGTCAGGTCTGTCACTGTATAACACTGGGGTACAGTACTGGTGCGGACAGGTATGTCTCTGTACAACACTGGGGTACAGTACTGGTGGGGACAGGTCTGTCACTGTATAACACTGGGGTACAGTACTGGTGGGGACAGGTCTGTCATTGTATAACACTGGGGTTCAGTACAGGTGGGGACAGGTCTGTCACCGTATATAACACTGGGGTACAGTGCTGGTGTGGGCAGGTCTGTCACGGTATAATACAGAGATATAGTACTGGTGGGGACAGGTCAGTCACTGTATGACACTGGGGTACAGTACTGGTGCGGACAGGTATGTCTCTGTACAACACTGTGGTACAGTACTGGTGGGGACGGGTCTGTCACTGTATAACACTGGGGTACAGTACTGGTGGGGACGGGTCTGTCACTGTATAACACTGGTGTAAATAATGTTGTGGACAGATCTGTCTCTGTATAACACTGGGGTAAATAATGTTGTGGACAGGTCTGTCACTGTATAACACTGGTGTATTGTACTGGTTGGGACGGGTCTGTCACTGTATAACACTGGGGTACAGTACTGGTGGGGACAGGTGTGTCACTTGTATAACACTGGGGTACAGTACTGGAGGGGACAGGTCTGTCACTGTATAACACGGGTACAGTACTGGTGGGGACAGGTCTGTCTCTGTATAACACTGGGGTACAGTACTGGTGGGGACAGGTCTGTCACTGGACAACACTGGGGCACAGTACTATTGGGGATGGTTCTGTCAGTTTAAACCACTTGGGCACAGTACTGGTGGGGACAGTTCTGTTATTGTATAACACTAGGGTATAGTACTGATGGGGACAGGTCTGTCACTATATAACGCTGGGGTACACTACTGGTGGGGACAGGTCTGTCACTGTATAACACTGGGGTACAGTACTGGTGGGGACAGGTCTGTCACTGTATAACACTGGGGTACAGTACTGGTGGGGACAGGTCTGTCACTGTATAACACTGGGGTACAGTACAGGTGGTGACAGGTCTGTCACTGTATAACACTGGGGTACAGTACTGGTGGGGAAATGTCTGTCACTGTATAACACTGGGGTACAGTACTGCTGGGGACGGGTATGTCACTGTATAACACTGGGACACAGTACTGGTGGGGACAGGTCTCTAACTGTATAACACTCGGGCAAGGTTATGGTGGGGACAGGTCTGTCACTGTATGACACTGGGGTACAGAACTGGTGGGGACAGGTCTGTCACTTTATATCACTGGGGTAAAGTACAGTTGGGGACGGGTCTGTCACTGTATAACACTGGGGTACATTACTGGTGGTGACAGGTATGTCACTGTGTAACAATGGGGTAAAGTACTGGTAGGGACTGGTCTGTCACTGTATAACACTGGGGTACAGTACTGGTGGGGACAGGTATGTCACTGTATAACACTGGGACACAGTACTGGTGGGGACAGGTCTCTAACTGCATAACACTGGGGCAAGGTTATGGTGTGGACAGGTCTGTCACTGTATGACACTGGGGTACAGTACTGGTGGGGACAGGTCTGTCACTTTATATCACTGGGGTAAAGAACAGTTGGGGACGGGTCTGTCACTGTATAACACTGGGGTTCAGCACTGGCGGGGACGGTTCTGTCACTGTATAACACTGGGGTACATTCCTGGTGGTGACAGGTCTGTCACTGTATAACACTGTGGTACAGTACTGGTGGGGACAGGTCTGTCACTGTATAACACTGGGGTACAGTACTGGTGGGGACAGGTCTGTCACTGTATAACACTGGGGTACAGTACTGGTGGGGACAGGTCTGTCACTGTATAACACTGGGGTACAGTACTGGTGGGGACAGGTCTGTCACTGTATAACACTGGGGTACAGTACAGGTGGTGACAGGTCTGTCACTGTATAACACTGGGGTACAGTATTGGTGGGGAAATGTCTGTCACTGTATAACACTGGGGTACAGTACTGCTGGGGACGGGTCTGTCACTGTATAACAGTGGGTTACAGTACTGGTGGTGACGGGTCTGTCACTGTTTAACACTGTGGTACAGTACTGGAGGGGACGGGTCTGTCACTGTATAACACTGGGGGACAGTACTGGAGTGGACAGGGTCTGTCACTGTATAACACTGTGGTACAGTACTGGTGCGGACAGGTCTGTCACTGTATATCACTGGGGTAAAGTACAGTTGGGGACGGGTCTGTCACTGTATAACACTCGGGTACAGTACTGGTGGGGACAGGTATGTCACTGTAAAACACTGGGACACAGTACTGGTGGGGACAGGTCTCTAACTGTATAACACTGGGGCAAAATTATGGTGGGGACAGGTCTGTCACTGTATGACACTGGGGTACAGTACTGGTGGGGACAGGTATGTCACTGTATAACACTGGGACACAGTACTGGTGGGGACAGGTCTCTAACTGTATAACACTCGGGCAAGGTTATGGTGGGGACAGGTCTGTCACTGTATGACACTGGGGTACAGAACTGGTGGGGACAGGTCTGTCACTTTATATCACTGGGGTAAAGTACAGTTGGGGACGGGTCTGTCACTGTATAACACTGGGGTACATTACTGGTGGTGACAGGTATGTCACTGTGTAACAATGGGGTAAAGTACTGGTAGGGACTGGTCTGTCACTGTATAACACTGGGGTACAGTACTGGTGGGGACAGGTATGTCACTGTATAACACTGGGACACAGTACTGGTGGGGACAGGTCTCTAACTGCATAACACTGGGGCAAGGTTATGGTGTGGACAGGTCTGTCACTGTATGACACTGGGGTACAGTACTGGTGGGGACAGGTCTGTCACTTTATATCACTGGGGTAAAGAACAGTTGGGGACGGGTCTGTCACTGTATAACACTGGGGTTCAGCACTGGCGGGGACGGTTCTGTCACTGTATAACACTGGGGTACATTCCTGGTGGTGACAGGTATGTCACTGTATAACAATGGGGTAAAGTACTTGTAGGGACGGGTCTGTCACTGTATAACACTGGGGCACAGTACTGGTGGGGACAGGTGTGTCACTGTATAACACTGGGGTACAGTACTGGTGGGGACATGTCTGTTAATGTATAACACTGGGGCACTGTCCTGTTGGGGACATGTCTGTTGCTGAATAACACTGGGGTAAAATAATGTTGTGGACAGGTCTGTCACTGTATAACACTGGGGCAAAGTTCTGATGGGGACAGGTCTGTCACTGTATAACACTGGGGTACAGTACTGTTGGGGGCAGGTATGTCACTGTATTACTCTGGGGTACAGTACTGGTGGGGACAGGTCTGTCACTGTATAACACTGGGGTACAGTACTGGTGGGGACAGGTCTGTCACTCTATAACACCTGGGTACAGTACTGGTGGGGACAGGTCTGTCACTGTATAACACTGGGGTACAGTACTGGTGGGGACAGGTATGTCACTGTATAACACTGGGGTACATTACTGGTAGGGACGGGTCTGTCATTGTATATCACGGGTACAGTACTGGTGGGGACAGGTCTGTCACTGTATAACACTGGAGTACAGTACTGTTGTGGACAGATATGTCACTCTATAATACTAGGGTACAGTACTGGTGGGGACAGGTCTGTCACTGTATAACACTGGCGTACTGCACTGTTGGGGACATGTATGTTACTGTATAACACTGGGGCACTGTCCTGTTGGGGACATGTCTGTTACTGTATAAAACTGGGATAAAGTAATGTTGCGGACAGGTCTGTCGCGGTATTACACTGGGCAAAGTTCTGGTGGGGACAGGTCTGTCACTGTATAACACTGGGGTACAGTACTGTTGGGGACTGGTCTGTCACTGTATAACACAGGGGTACAGTACTAGTAGGGAAAGTCCTATCACGGTATAACACTGGGGTACAGTCCTGGTGGGGACAGGTCTGTCACTGTTTAACATTGGGCTGCAGTCCTGGTGTGGACAGATATGTCACTGTATAACACTGGAGTTCAGTACTGGTGGGGACAGGTCTGTCACTGTATAACACTGGGGCAAAGTTCTGTTGGGGACAAGTCTGTCACTGTATAACACTTGGGTACAGTACTGGTGGGGACAGGTCTGTCTCTGTATAACACTGGGGTACGGTACTGGTGGGGACAGGTCTGTCAGTGTATAACACTGGGGTACAGTCCTGGTGGGGACAGGTCTGTCACTGTTTAACATTGGGCTGCAGTCCTGGTGTGGACAGATATGTCACTGTATAACACTGGAGTTCAGTACTGGTGGGGACAGGTCTGTCACTGTATAACACTGGGGCAAAGTTCTGTTGGGGACAAGTCTGTCACTGTATAACACTTGGGTACAGTACTGGTGGGGACAGGTCTGTCTCTGTATAACACTGGGGTACGGTACTGGTGGGGACAGGTCTGTCAGTGTATAACACTGGGGTACAGTCCTGGTGGGGACAGGTCTGTCACTGTTTAACATTGGGCTGCAGTCCTGGTGTGGACAGATATGTCACTGTATAACACTGGGGTACAGTACTGGTGGGGACAAGTCTGTCACTGTATAACACTACTGGTGGGGACAGGTCTGTCTCTGTATAACACTGGGGTACAGTACTGGTGTGGACAGGTCTGTCACTGTATAACACCGGGGTACATTATTGGTGGGGACAGGACTGTCACTGTATAACACTGGGGTAAAGTTCAGGTAGGGATGGGTCTGTCAATGTATATCAGTGGGGTACTGTTCTGTTGGGGCCATGTCTGTTACTGTATAACACTGGGGTACAGTACTGGTGGGGGCAGGTCTGTTACTGTATAAGACTGGGGTGGAGTACTGTTGGGGACAGGTCTCGAACTATATAACACTGGGGCAAAGTTACGGTGTGGACACGCCTGTCACTGTATAACACTGGGGTACAGTACTGGTGGGGACAGGACTGTCACAGTATAACACTGGGGTACATTACAGGTGGGGACAGGTCTGCCACTGTATAACACTGGGGTACAGTGCTGGTGGAGAGAGGTCTGTCACTGTATAACACTGGGGTACAGTACTGGTGGAGAGAGGTCTGTCACTGTATAACACTGGTGTACAGTACGGGTGAGAACAGGCCTGTCACTGTATAACACTGGGCTAGAGTACAGGTGGAGACTGGTCTGTCTCTGTAAAACACTGGGGTACAGTACTGTTGGGGATGGGTCTGTTACTGTATGACACTGGGGTACAGTACTAGTGGGGACGGGTCTGTCCCTGTATAACACTGGGGTACAATACTAGTGGGGACGGGTCTGTCACTGAGTAACACTGGGGTACAGTACTGGTGGGGACAGGTCTGTCACTGTAAAAGACTGGGGTACAGTACTGGTGGGGACAGGTCTGTCACTGTATAACACTGGGGCACAGAACTGGTGGGGACGGGTCTGTCACTTTATATCACTTGGGTAAAGTACTTTTGGGGACAGGTCTGTCACTGTATAACACTGGGGTACAGTACTGGTGGGTACATGTCTGTTAATGTATAACACTGGGGCACTGTCCTGTTGGGGACATGTCTGTTGCTGTATAACACTGGGGTAAAGTAATGTTGCGGACAGGTCTGTCACTGTATAACACTGGGGCAAAGTTCTGATGGGGACAGGTCTGTCACTGTATAACACTGGGGTACAGTACTGTTGGGGGCAGGTATGTCACTGTATTACTCTGGGGTACAGTACTGGTGGGGACAGGTCTGTCACTGTATAACACTGGGGTACAGTACTGGTGGGGACAGGTCTGTCACTGTATAACACTGGGGTACAGTGCTGGTGGAGACAGGTCTATCACTGTATAACACCTGGGTACAGTACTGGTGGGGACAGGTCTGTCACTGTATAACACTGGGGTACAGTACTGGTGGGGACAGGTCTGTCACTGTATAACACTGGGGTACATTACTGGTAGGGATGGGTCTGTCATTGTATATCACTGGGGTACAGTACTGGTGGGGACAGGTCTGTCACTGTATAACACTGGAGTACAGTACTGTTGTGGACAGTTATGTCACTCTATAATACTAGGGTACAGTACTGGTGGGGACATGTCTGTCACTGTATAACACTGGCGTACTGCACTGTTGGGGACATGTATGTTACTGTATAATACTTGGTCACTGTCCTGTTGGGGACATGTCTGTTACTGTATAACACTGGGATAAAGTAATGTTGCGGACAGGTCTGTCGCGGTATTACACTGGGCAAAGTTCTGGTGGGGACAGGTCTGTCAATGTATAACACTGGGGTACAGTACTGTTGGGGACCGGTCTGACACTGTATAACACAGGGGTACAGTACTAGTAGGGAAAGTCCTATCACTGTATAACACTGGGGTACAGTCCTGGTGGGGACAGGTCTGTCACTGTTTAACATTGGGCTGCAGTCCTGGTGTGGACAGATATGTCACTGTATAACACTGGAGTTCAGTACTGGTGGGGACAGGTCTGTCACTGTATAACACTGGCGTACTGCAATGTTGGGGACATGTCTGTTACTGTATAACACTGGGGTACAGTACTGGTGTGGACAGGTCTGTCACTGTATAACACTGGGGTACAGTACAGGTGGGGATAGGTCTGTCACTGTATAACACTGGAGCAAAGTTATGGTGGGGACACGTCTGTCACTGTTTAACACTGGGGTACAATACTGGTGGGGAGAGGTCTGTCAGTGTATAACACTGGGGTACATTACTGGTAGGGATGGGTCTGTCATTGTATATCACTGGGGTACAGTACTGGTGGGGAGAGGTCTGTCTCTGTATAACACTGGAGTACAGTACTGTTGTGGACAGTTATGTCACTCTATAACACTAGGGTGCAGTACTGGTGGGGACATGTCTGTCACTGTATAACACTGGCGTACTGCACTGTTGGGGACATGTATGTTACTGTATAATACTGGGTCACTGTCCTGTTGGGGACATGTCTGTTACTGTATAACACTGGGATAAAGTAATGTTGCGGACAGGTCTGTCGCGGTATTACACTGGGCAAAGTTCTGGTGGGGACAGGTCTGTCAATGTATAACACTGGGGTACAGTACTGTTGGGGACCGGTCTGTCACTGTATAACACAGGGGTACAGTACTAGTAGGGAAAGTCATATCACTGTATAACACTGGGGTACAGTCCTGGTGGGGACAGGTCTGTCACTGTTTAACATTGGGCTGCAGTCCTGGTGTGGACAGATATGTCACTGTATAACACTGGAGTTCAGTACTGGTGGGGACAGGTCTGTCACTGTATAACACTGGCGTACTGCAATGTTGGGGACATGTCTGTTACTGTATAACACTGGAGTACAGTACTGGTGGGGACAGGACTCTAACTGTATAACACTGGGGCAAAGTTCTGTTGGGGACAAGTCTGTCACTGTATAACACTGGGGTACAGTACTGGTGGGGACAGGTCTGTCTCTGTATAACACTGGGGTACGGTACTGGTGGGGACAGGTCTGTCAGTGTATAACACTGGGGTACAGTACTGGTGGGGACAGGTCTGTCTCTGTATAACACTGGGGAACAGTACAGGTGGGGATAGGTCTGTCACTGTATAACACTGGGGTACAGTACTGGTGTGGACAGGTCTGTCACTGTATAACACTGGGGTACAGTACAGGTGGGGATAGGTCTGTCACTGTATAACACTGGGGTACAGTACTGGTGGGGACAGGTCTGTCACTGTATAACACTGGGGTACAGTACTGGTGGGGACGAGTCCTTCACTGTATAACACTCGGGTACAGTACTGGTGGTGACAGGTATGTCACTGTATAACACTGGGATACAGCACTGGTGGGGACAGGCCTGTCACTGTATTACACTGGGGTAAAGTTCAGGTAGGGATGGGTCTGTCAATGTATATCACTGGGGTACTGTTCTGTTGGGGCCATGTCTGTTACTGTATAACACTGCGGTACAGTACTGGTGGGGGCAGGTCTGTTACTGTACAACATTGGGGTGGAGTACTGTTGGGGACAGGTCTCTAACTGTATAACACTGGAGCAAAGTTATGGTGGGGACACGTCTGTCACTGTTTAACACTGGGGTACAGTACTGGTGGGGAGAGGTCTGTCACTTTATATCACTGGGGTAAAGTAATGTTGCGGACAGGTCTGTCGCGGTATTACACTGGGCAAAGTTCTGGTGGGGACGGGTCTGTCAATGTATAACAGTGGGGTACAGTACTGTTGGGGACCGGTCTGTCACTGTATAACACAGGGGTACAGTACTAGTAGGGAAAGTCCTATCACTGTATAACACTGGGGTACAGTCCTGGTGGGGACAGGTCTGTCACTGTTTAACATTGGGCTGCAGTCCTGGTGTGGACAGATATGTCACTGTATAACACTGGAGTTCAGTACTGGTGGGGACAGGTCTGTCACTGTATAACACTGGCGTACTGCAATGTTGGGGACATGTCTGTTACTGTATAACACTGGAGTACAGTACTGGTGGGGACAGGACTCTAACTGTATAACACTGGGGTACAGTACTGGTGGGGACAGGTCTGTCTCTGTATAACACTGGGGTACGGTACTGGTGGGGACAGCTCTGTCAGTGTATAACACGGGGGTGCAGTACTGGTGGGGACAGGTCTGTCTCTGTATAACACTGGGGAACAGTACAGGTGGGGATAGGTCTGTCACTGTATAACACTGGGGTACAGTACTGGTGTGGACAGGTCTGTCACTGTATAACACTGGGGTACAGTACAGGTGGGGATAGGTCTGTCACTGTATAACACTGGGGTACAGTACTGGTGGGGACAGGTCTGTCACTGTATAACACTGGGGTACAGTACTGGTGGGGACAGGTCTGTCACTGTATAACACTGGGGAACTGTACTGGTGCGGACGGGTCTATCCCTGTATAACACTGGGGTACAATACTAGTGGGGACGGGTCTGTCACTGAGTATCACTGGGGTACAGTACTGGTGGGGACAGGTCTGTCACTGTATTACACTGGGGTACAGTACTGGTGGGGACAGGTCTGTCACTGTATAGCACTGGGGTACAGTACTGGTGGGGACAGGTCTGTCACTGTATTACGGTGGGGTACTGTACTGGTGGGGACAGGTCTGTCACTGTTTTACTCTGGGGTACAGTACTGGTGGGGACAGGTCTGTCACTGTATAACACTACTGGTGGGGACAGGTCTGTCTCTGTATAACACTGGGGTACAGTACTGGTGTGGACAGGTCTGTCACTGTATAACACCGGGGTACAGTACTGGTGAGGACGGATCTGTCACTGTATAACACTCGGGTACAGTACTGCTGGTGATAGGTATGTCACTGTATAACACTGGGATACATTACTGGTGGGGACAGGTCTCTAACTGTATAACACTGGGGCAAAGTTATGGTGGGGACAGGTCTGTCGCTGTATAACACTGGGGTAAAGTACAATTGGGGACGGGTCTGTCACCGCATAACTCTGGGGTACAGTACTGGTGGGGACGGTTCTGTCACTGCATAACACTGGGGTACAGTACTGGTGAGGACGAGTCTGTCACTGTATAACACTCGGGTACAGTACTGGTGGTGACAGGTATGTCACTGTATAACACTGGGATACAGCACTGGTGGGGACAGGCCTGTCACTGTATTACACTGGGGTAAAGTTCAGGTAGGGATGGGTCTGTCAATGTATATCACTGGGGTACTGTTCTGTTGGGGCCATGTCTGTTACTGTATAACACTGCGGTACAGTACTGGTGGGGGCAGGTCTGTTACTGTACAACACTGGGGTGGAGTACTGTTGGGGACAGGTCTCTAACTGTATAACACTGGAGCAAAGTTATGGTGGGGACACGTCTGTCACTGGTTAACACTGGGGTACAGTACTGGTGGGGAGAGGTCTGCCACTTTATATCACTGGGGTAAAGTAATGTTGCGGACAGGTCTGTCGCGGTATTACACTGGGCAAAGTTCTGGTGGGGACAGGTCTGTCAATGTATAACAGTGGGGTACAGTACTGTTGGGGACCGGTCTGTCACTGTATAACACAGGGGTACAGTACTAGTAGGGAAAGTCCTATCACTGTATAACACTGGGGTACAGTCCTGGTGGGGACAGGTCTGTCACTGTTTAACATTGGGCTGCAGTCCTGGTGTGGACAGATATGTCACTGTATAACACTGGAGTTCAGTACTGGTGGGGACAGGTCTGTCACTGTATAACACTGGCGTACTGCAATGTTGGGGACATGTCTGTTGCTGTATAACACTGGAGTACAGTACTGGTGGGGACAGGACTCTAACTGTATAACACTGGGGCAAAGTTCTGTTGGGGACAAGTCTGTCACTGTATAACACTGGGGTACAGTACTGGTGGGGACAGGTCTGTCTCTGTATAACACTGGGGTACAGTACTGGTGGGGACAGGTCTGTCAGTGTATAACACGGGGGTGCAGTACTGGTGGGGACAGGTCTGTCTCTGTATAACACTGGGGAACAGTACAGGTGGGGATAGGTCTGTCACTGTATAACACTGGGGTACAGTACTGGTGTGGACAGGTCTGTCACTGTATAACACTGGGGTACAGTACAGGTGGGGATAGGTCTGTCACTGTATAACACTGGGGTACAGTACTGGTGGGGACAGGTCTGTCACTGTATAACACTGGGGTACAGTACTGGTGGGGACAGGTCTGTCACTGTATAACACTGGGGAACTGTACTGGTGCGGACAGGTCTGTCACTGTATATCACTGGGGTAAAGTACAGTTGGGGACGGGTCTGTCACTGTATAACACTCGGGTACAGTACTGGTGGGGACAGGTATGTCACTGTATAACACTGGGACACAGTACTGGTGGGGACAGGTCTCTAACTGTATAACACTGGGGCAAAATTATGGTGGGGACAGGTCTGTCACTGTATGACACTGGGGTACAGTACTGGTGGGGACAGGTATGTCACTGTATAACACTGGGACACAGTACTGGTGGGGACAGGTCTCTAACTGTATAACACTCGGGCAAGGTTATGGTGGGGACAGGTCTGTCACTGTATGACACTGGGGTACAGAACTGGTGGGGACAGGTCTGTCACTTTATATCACTGGGGTAAAGTACAGTTGGGGACGGGTCTGTCACTGTATAACACTGGGGTACATTACTGGTGGTGACAGGTATGTCACTGTGTAACAATGGGGTAAAGTACTGGTAGGGACTGGTCTGTCACTGTATAACACTGGGGTACAGTACTGGTGGGGACAGGTATGTCACTGTATAACACTGGGACACAGTACTGGTGGGGACAGGTCTCTAACTGCATAACACTGGGGCAAGGTTATGGTGTGGACAGGTCTGTCACTGTATGACACTGGGGTACAGTACTGGTGGGGACAGGTCTGTCACTTTATATCACTGGGGTAAAGAACAGTTGGGGACGGGTCTGTCACTGTATAACACTGGGGTTCAGCACTGGCGGGGACGGTTCTGTCACTGTATAACACTGGGGTACATTCCTGGTGGTGACAGGTCTGTCACTGTATAACACTGTGGTACAGTACTGGTGGGGACAGGTCTGTCACTGTATAACACTGGGGTACAGTACTGGTGGGGACAGGTCTGTCACTGTATAACACTGGGGTACAGTACTGGTGGGGACAGGTCTGTCACTGTATAACACTGGGGTACAGTACTGGTGGGGACAGGTCTGTCACTGTATAACACTGGGGTACAGTACAGGTGGTGACAGGTCTGTCACTGTATAACACTGGGGTACAGTATTGGTGGGGAAATGTCTGTCACTGTATAACACTGGGGTACAGTACTGCTGGGGACGGGTCTGTCACTGTATAACAGTGGGTTACAGTACTGGTGGTGACGGGTCTGTCACTGTTTAACACTGTGGTACAGTACTGGAGGGGACGGGTCTGTCACTGTATAACACTGGGGGACAGTACTGGAGTGGACAGGGTCTGTCACTGTATAACACTGTGGTACAGTACTGGTGCGGACAGGTCTGTCACTGTATATCACTGGGGTAAAGTACAGTTGGGGACGGGTCTGTCACTGTATAACACTCGGGTACAGTACTGGTGGGGACAGGTATGTCACTGTAAAACACTGGGACACAGTACTGGTGGGGACAGGTCTCTAACTGTATAACACTGGGGCAAAATTATGGTGGGGACAGGTCTGTCACTGTATGACACTGGGGTACAGTACTGGTGGGGACAGGTCTGTCACTGTATAACACTGGGGTACAGTACTGGTGGGGACAGGTCTGTCACTGTATAACACTGGGACACAGTACTGGTGGGGACAGGTCTCTAACTGTATAACACTCGGGCAAGGTTATGGTGGGGACAGGTCTGTCACTGTATGACACTGGGGTACAGAACTGGTGGGGACAGGTCTGTCACTTTATATCACTGGGGTAAAGTACAGTTGGGGACGGGTCTGTCACTGTATAACACTGGGGTACATTACTGGTGGTGACAGGTATGTCACTGTGTAACAATGGGGTAAAGTACTGGTAGGGACTGGTCTGTCACTGTATAACACTGGGGTACAGTACTGGTGGGGACAGGTATGTCACTGTATAACACTGGGACACAGTACTGGTGGGGACAGGTCTCTAACTGCATAACACTGGGGCAAGGTTATGGTGTGGACAGGTCTGTCACTGTATGACACTGGGGTACAGTACTGGTGGGGACAGGTCTGTCACTTTATATCACTGGGGTAAAGAACAGTTGGGGACGGGTCTGTCACTGTATAACACTGGGGTTCAGCACTGGCGGGGACGGTTCTGTCACTGTATAACACTGGGGTACATTCCTGGTGGTGACAGGTATGTCACTGTATAACAATGGGGTAAAGTACTTGTAGGGACGGGTCTGTCACTGTATAACACTGGGGCACAGTACTGGTGGGGACAGGTGTGTCACTGTATAACACTGGGGTACAGTACTGGTGGGGACATGTCTGTTAATGTATAACACTGGGGCACTGTCCTGTTGGGGACATGTCTGTTGCTGAATAACACTGGGGTAAAATAATGTTGTGGACAGGTCTGTCACTGTATAACACTGGGGCAAAGTTCTGATGGGGACAGGTCTGTCACTGTATAACACTGGGGTACAGTACTGTTGGGGGCAGGTATGTCACTGTATTACTCTGGGGTACAGTACTGGTGGGGACAGGTCTGTCACTGTATAACACTGGGGTACAGTACTGGTGGGGACAGGTCTGTCACTCTATAACACCTGGGTACAGTACTGGTGGGGACAGGTCTGTCACTGTATAACACTGGGGTACAGTACTGGTGGGGACAGGTATGTCACTGTATAACACTGGGGTACATTACTGGTAGGGACGGGTCTGTCATTGTATATCACGGGTACAGTACTGGTGGGGACAGGTCTGTCACTGTATAACACTGGAGTACAGTACTGTTGTGGACAGATATGTCACTCTATAATACTAGGGTACAGTACTGGTGGGGACAGGTCTGTCACTGTATAACACTGGCGTACTGCACTGTTGGGGACATGTATGTTACTGTATAACACTGGGGCACTGTCCTGTTGGGGACATGTCTGTTACTGTATAAAACTGGGATAAAGTAATGTTGCGGACAGGTCTGTCGCGGTATTACACTGGGCAAAGTTCTGGTGGGGACAGGTCTGTCACTGTATAACACTGGGGTACAGTACTGTTGGGGACTGGTCTGTCACTGTATAACACAGGGGTACAGTACTAGTAGGGAAAGTCCTATCACGGTATAACACTGGGGTACAGTCCTGGTGGGGACAGGTCTGTCACTGTTTAACATTGGGCTGCAGTCCTGGTGTGGACAGATATGTCACTGTATAACACTGGAGTTCAGTACTGGTGGGGACAGGTCTGTCACTGTATAACACTGGGGCAAAGTTCTGTTGGGGACAAGTCTGTCACTGTATAACACTTGGGTACAGTACTGGTGGGGACAGGTCTGTCTCTGTATAACACTGGGGTACGGTACTGGTGGGGACAGGTCTGTCAGTGTATAACACTGGGGTACAGTCCTGGTGGGGACAGGTCTGTCACTGTTTAACATTGGGCTGCAGTCCTGGTGTGGACAGATATGTCACTGTATAACACTGGAGTTCAGTACTGGTGGGGACAGGTCTGTCACTGTATAACACTGGGGCAAAGTTCTGTTGGGGACAAGTCTGTCACTGTATAACACTTGGGTACAGTACTGGTGGGGACAGGTCTGTCTCTGTATAACACTGGGGTACGGTACTGGTGGGGACAGGTCTGTCAGTGTATAACACTGGGGTACAGTCCTGGTGGGGACAGGTCTGTCACTGTTTAACATTGGGCTGCAGTCCTGGTGTGGACAGATATGTCACTGTATAACACTGGGGTACAGTACTGGTGGGGACAAGTCTGTCACTGTATAACACTACTGGTGGGGACAGGTCTGTCTCTGTATAACACTGGGGTACAGTACTGGTGTGGACAGGTCTGTCACTGTATAACACCGGGGTACATTATTGGTGGGGACAGGACTGTCACTGTATAACACTGGGGTAAAGTTCAGGTAGGGATGGGTCTGTCAATGTATATCAGTGGGGTACTGTTCTGTTGGGGCCATGTCTGTTACTGTATAACACTGGGGTACAGTACTGGTGGGGGCAGGTCTGTTACTGTATAAGACTGGGGTGGAGTACTGTTGGGGACAGGTCTCGAACTATATAACACTGGGGCAAAGTTACGGTGTGGACACGCCTGTCACTGTATAACACTGGGGTACAGTACTGGTGGGGACAGGACTGTCACAGTATAACACTGGGGTACATTACAGGTGGGGACAGGTCTGCCACTGTATAACACTGGGGTACAGTGCTGGTGGAGAGAGGTCTGTCACTGTATAACACTGGGGTACAGTACTGGTGGAGAGAGGTCTGTCACTGTATAACACTGGTGTACAGTACGGGTGAGAACAGGCCTGTCACTGTATAACACTGGGCTAGAGTACAGGTGGAGACTGGTCTGTCTCTGTAAAACACTGGGGTACAGTACTGTTGGGGATGGGTCTGTTACTGTATGACACTGGGGTACAGTACTAGTGGGGACGGGTCTGTCCCTGTATAACACTGGGGTACAATACTAGTGGGGACGGGTCTGTCACTGAGTAACACTGGGGTACAGTACTGGTGGGGACAGGTCTGTCACTGTAAAAGACTGGGGTACAGTACTGGTGGGGACAGGTCTGTCACTGTATAACACTGGGGCACAGAACTGGTGGGGACGGGTCTGTCACTTTATATCACTTGGGTAAAGTACTTTTGGGGACAGGTCTGTCACTGTATAACACTGGGGTACAGTACTGGTGGGTACATGTCTGTTAATGTATAACACTGGGGCACTGTCCTGTTGGGGACATGTCTGTTGCTGTATAACACTGGGGTAAAGTAATGTTGCGGACAGGTCTGTCACTGTATAACACTGGGGCAAAGTTCTGATGGGGACAGGTCTGTCACTGTATAACACTGGGGTACAGTACTGTTGGGGGCAGGTATGTCACTGTATTACTCTGGGGTACAGTACTGGTGGGGACAGGTCTGTCACTGTATAACACTGGGGTACAGTACTGGTGGGGACAGGTCTGTCACTGTATAACACTGGGGTACAGTGCTGGTGGAGACAGGTCTATCACTGTATAACACCTGGGTACAGTACTGGTGGGGACAGGTCTGTCACTGTATAACACTGGGGTACAGTACTGGTGGGGACAGGTCTGTCACTGTATAACACTGGGGTACATTACTGGTAGGGATGGGTCTGTCATTGTATATCACTGGGGTACAGTACTGGTGGGGACAGGTCTGTCACTGTATAACACTGGAGTACAGTACTGTTGTGGACAGTTATGTCACTCTATAATACTAGGGTACAGTACTGGTGGGGACATGTCTGTCACTGTATAACACTGGCGTACTGCACTGTTGGGGACATGTATGTTACTGTATAATACTTGGTCACTGTCCTGTTGGGGACATGTCTGTTACTGTATAACACTGGGATAAAGTAATGTTGCGGACAGGTCTGTCGCGGTATTACACTGGGCAAAGTTCTGGTGGGGACAGGTCTGTCAATGTATAACACTGGGGTACAGTACTGTTGGGGACCGGTCTGACACTGTATAACACAGGGGTACAGTACTAGTAGGGAAAGTCCTATCACTGTATAACACTGGGGTACAGTCCTGGTGGGGACAGGTCTGTCACTGTTTAACATTGGGCTGCAGTCCTGGTGTGGACAGATATGTCACTGTATAACACTGGAGTTCAGTACTGGTGGGGACAGGTCTGTCACTGTATAACACTGGCGTACTGCAATGTTGGGGACATGTCTGTTACTGTATAACACTGGGGTACAGTACTGGTGTGGACAGGTCTGTCACTGTATAACACTGGGGTACAGTACAGGTGGGGATAGGTCTGTCACTGTATAACACTGGAGCAAAGTTATGGTGGGGACACGTCTGTCACTGTTTAACACTGGGGTACAATACTGGTGGGGAGAGGTCTGTCAGTGTATAACACTGGGGTACATTACTGGTAGGGATGGGTCTGTCATTGTATATCACTGGGGTACAGTACTGGTGGGGAGAGGTCTGTCTCTGTATAACACTGGAGTACAGTACTGTTGTGGACAGTTATGTCACTCTATAACACTAGGGTGCAGTACTGGTGGGGACATGTCTGTCACTGTATAACACTGGCGTACTGCACTGTTGGGGACATGTATGTTACTGTATAATACTGGGTCACTGTCCTGTTGGGGACATGTCTGTTACTGTATAACACTGGGATAAAGTAATGTTGCGGACAGGTCTGTCGCGGTATTACACTGGGCAAAGTTCTGGTGGGGACAGGTCTGTCAATGTATAACACTGGGGTACAGTACTGTTGGGGACCGGTCTGTCACTGTATAACACAGGGGTACAGTACTAGTAGGGAAAGTCATATCACTGTATAACACTGGGGTACAGTCCTGGTGGGGACAGGTCTGTCACTGTTTAACATTGGGCTGCAGTCCTGGTGTGGACAGATATGTCACTGTATAACACTGGAGTTCAGTACTGGTGGGGACAGGTCTGTCACTGTATAACACTGGCGTACTGCAATGTTGGGGACATGTCTGTTACTGTATAACACTGGAGTACAGTACTGGTGGGGACAGGACTCTAACTGTATAACACTGGGGCAAAGTTCTGTTGGGGACAAGTCTGTCACTGTATAACACTGGGGTACAGTACTGGTGGGGACAGGTCTGTCTCTGTATAACACTGGGGTACGGTACTGGTGGGGACAGGTCTGTCAGTGTATAACACTGGGGTACAGTACTGGTGGGGACAGGTCTGTCTCTGTATAACACTGGGGAACAGTACAGGTGGGGATAGGTCTGTCACTGTATAACACTGGGGTACAGTACTGGTGTGGACAGGTCTGTCACTGTATAACACTGGGGTACAGTACAGGTGGGGATAGGTCTGTCACTGTATAACACTGGGGTACAGTACTGGTGGGGACAGGTCTGTCACTGTATAACACTGGGGTACAGTACTGGTGGGGACGAGTCCTTCACTGTATAACACTCGGGTACAGTACTGGTGGTGACAGGTATGTCACTGTATAACACTGGGATACAGCACTGGTGGGGACAGGCCTGTCACTGTATTACACTGGGGTAAAGTTCAGGTAGGGATGGGTCTGTCAATGTATATCACTGGGGTACTGTTCTGTTGGGGCCATGTCTGTTACTGTATAACACTGCGGTACAGTACTGGTGGGGGCAGGTCTGTTACTGTACAACATTGGGGTGGAGTACTGTTGGGGACAGGTCTCTAACTGTATAACACTGGAGCAAAGTTATGGTGGGGACACGTCTGTCACTGTTTAACACTGGGGTACAGTACTGGTGGGGAGAGGTCTGTCACTTTATATCACTGGGGTAAAGTAATGTTGCGGACAGGTCTGTCGCGGTATTACACTGGGCAAAGTTCTGGTGGGGACGGGTCTGTCAATGTATAACAGTGGGGTACAGTACTGTTGGGGACCGGTCTGTCACTGTATAACACAGGGGTACAGTACTAGTAGGGAAAGTCCTATCACTGTATAACACTGGGGTACAGTCCTGGTGGGGACAGGTCTGTCACTGTTTAACATTGGGCTGCAGTCCTGGTGTGGACAGATATGTCACTGTATAACACTGGAGTTCAGTACTGGTGGGGACAGGTCTGTCACTGTATAACACTGGCGTACTGCAATGTTGGGGACATGTCTGTTACTGTATAACACTGGAGTACAGTACTGGTGGGGACAGGACTCTAACTGTATAACACTGGGGTACAGTACTGGTGGGGACAGGTCTGTCTCTGTATAACACTGGGGTACGGTACTGGTGGGGACAGCTCTGTCAGTGTATAACACGGGGGTGCAGTACTGGTGGGGACAGGTCTGTCTCTGTATAACACTGGGGAACAGTACAGGTGGGGATAGGTCTGTCACTGTATAACACTGGGGTACAGTACTGGTGTGGACAGGTCTGTCACTGTATAACACTGGGGTACAGTACAGGTGGGGATAGGTCTGTCACTGTATAACACTGGGGTACAGTACTGGTGGGGACAGGTCTGTCACTGTATAACACTGGGGTACAGTACTGGTGGGGACAGGTCTGTCACTGTATAACACTGGGGAACTGTACTGGTGCGGACGGGTCTATCCCTGTATAACACTGGGGTACAATACTAGTGGGGACGGGTCTGTCACTGAGTATCACTGGGGTACAGTACTGGTGGGGACAGGTCTGTCACTGTATTACACTGGGGTACAGTACTGGTGGGGACAGGTCTGTCACTGTATAGCACTGGGGTACAGTACTGGTGGGGACAGGTCTGTCACTGTATTACGGTGGGGTACTGTACTGGTGGGGACAGGTCTGTCACTGTTTTACTCTGGGGTACAGTACTGGTGGGGACAGGTCTGTCACTGTATAACACTACTGGTGGGGACAGGTCTGTCTCTGTATAACACTGGGGTACAGTACTGGTGTGGACAGGTCTGTCACTGTATAACACCGGGGTACAGTACTGGTGAGGACGGATCTGTCACTGTATAACACTCGGGTACAGTACTGCTGGTGATAGGTATGTCACTGTATAACACTGGGATACATTACTGGTGGGGACAGGTCTCTAACTGTATAACACTGGGGCAAAGTTATGGTGGGGACAGGTCTGTCGCTGTATAACACTGCGGTAAAGTACAATTGGGGACGGGTCTGTCACCGCATAACTCTGGGGTACAGTACTGGTGGGGACGGTTCTGTCACTGCATAACACTGGGGTACAGTACTGGTGTGGACAGGTCTGTCTCTGAAATACTCTGGGGTACAGTACTGGTTGGGACAGGTCTGTCACTGTATATCACTGGGGTAAAGAACAGTTGGGGACGGGTCTGTCACTGTATAACACTGGGGTACAGTACTGGTGAGGACGAGTCTGTCACTGTATAACACTCGGGTACAGTACTGGTGGTGACAGGTATGTCACTGTATAACACTGGGATACAGCACTGGTGGGGACAGGCCTGTCACTGTATTACACTGGGGTAAAGTTCAGGTAGGGATGGGTCTGTCAATGTATATCACTGGGGTACTGTTCTGTTGGGGCCATGTCTGTTACTGTATAACACTGGGGTACAGTACTGGTGGGGGCAGGTCTGTTACTGTACAACACTGGGGTGGAGTACTGTTGGGGACAGGTCTCTAACTGTATAACACTGGAGCAAAGTTATGGTGGGGACACGTCTGTCACTGGTTAACACTGGGGTACAGTACTGGTGGGGAGAGGTCTGCCACTTTATATCACTGGGGTAAAGTAATGTTGCGGACAGGTCTGTCGCGGTATTACACTGGGCAAAGTTCTGGTGGGGACAGGTCTGTCAATGTATAACAGTGGGGTACAGTACTGTTGGGGACCGGTCTGTCACTGTATAACACAGGGGTACAGTACTAGTAGGGAAAGTCCTATCACTGTATAACACTGGGGTACAGTCCTGGTGGGGACAGGTCTGTCACTGTTTAACATTGGGCTGCAGTCCTGGTGTGGACAGATATGTCACTGTATAACACTGGAGTTCAGTACTGGTGGGGACAGGTCTGTCACTGTATAACACTGGCGTACTGCAATGTTGGGGACATGTCTGTTGCTGTATAACACTGGAGTACAGTACTGGTGGGGACAGGACTCTAACTGTATAACACTGGGGCAAAGTTCTGTTGGGGACAAGTCTGTCACTGTATAACACTGGGGTACAGTACTGGTGGGGACAGGTCTGTCTCTGTATAACACTGGGGTACAGTACTGGTGGGGACAGGTCTGTCAGTGTATAACACGGGGGTGCAGTACTGGTGGGGACAGGTCTGTCTCTGTATAACACTGGGGAACAGTACAGGTGGGGATAGGTCTGTCACTGTATAACACTGGGGTACAGTACTGGTGTGGACAGGTCTGTCACTGTATAACACTGGGGTACAGTACAGGTGGGGATAGGTCTGTCACTGTATAACACTGGGGTACAGTACTGGTGGGGACAGGTCTGTCACTGTATAACACTGGGGTACAGTACTGGTGGGGACAGGTCTGTCACTGTATAACACTGGGGAACTGTACTGGTGCGGACGGGTCTGTCCCTGTATAACACTGGGGTACAGTACTGGTGGGGACAGGTCTGTCACTGTATTACACTGGGGTACAGTACTGGTGGGGACAGGTCTGTCACTGTATAGCACTGGGGTACAGTACTGGTGGGAACAGGTCTGTCACTGTATTACGGTGGGGTACTGTACTGGTGGGGACAGGTCTGTCACTGTTTTACTCTGGGGTACAGTACTGGTGGGGACAGGTCTGTCACTGTATAACACTACTGGTGGGGACAGGTCTGTCTCTGTATAACACTGGGGTACAGTACTGGTGTGGACAGGTCTGTCACTGTATAACACCGGGGTACATTATTGGTGGGGACAGGACTGTCACTGTATAACACTGGGGTACAGTACTGGTGGGGACAGGTCTGTCTCTGTATAACAGTGGGATACAGTACTGGTGGGGACAGATCGGTCACTGTAAAACACTGGGGTACGGTACTGGTGGGGAACGTCTGTCACTGTATAACACTGGTATACAGTACTGGTGGGGACAGGACTGTCACTGTATAACATCGGGGTACAGTACTGGTGGGGACAGGACTGTCACTGTATAACACTGGGGTACAGTACTGGTGGGGACAGGTCTGTCACTGTATAACACTGGGGTACAGTACTGATGGGGACGGGTCTGTCACTGTATAACACTGGGGTACAGTACTGGTGGGGACGGGTCTGTCACTGTATAACACTGGGGTACAGTACTGGTGGGGACGGGTCTGTCACTGTATAACACGGGTACAGTACTGGTGGTGACAGGTATGTCACTGTGTAACACTGGGATACAGTACTGGTGTGGACGGGTCTGTCACTGAAATACTCTGGGGTACAGTACTGGTGGGGACAGGTCTGTCACTGTATATCACTGGGGTAAAGTACAGTTGGGGACGGGTCTGTCACTGTATAACACTGGGGTACAGTACTGATGGGGACATGTCTGTTACTGTATAACACTGGGGTACAGTACTGGTGGAGAGAGGTCTATCACTGTATAACACTGGGGTACAGTACTGGTGGGGACAGGTCTGTCACTGTATATCACTGGGGTAAAGTACAGTTGGGGACGGGTCTGTCACTGCATAACTCTGGGGTACAGTACTGGTGTGGACAGGTCTGTCTCTGAAATACTCTGGGGTACAGTACTGGTTGGGACAGGTCTGTCACTGTATATCACTGGGGTAAAGAACAGTTGGGGACGTGTCTGTCACTGTATAACACTGGGGTACAGTACTGGTGAGGACGAGTCTGTCACTGTATAACACTCGGGTACAGTACTGGTGATGACAGGTATGTCACTGTATAACACTGGGATACAGCACTGGTGGGGACAGGCCTGTCACTGTATTACACTGGGGTAAAGTTCAGGTAGGGATGGGTCTGTCAATGTATATCACTGGGGTACTGTTCTGTTGGGGCCATGTCTGTTACTGTATAACACTGGGGTACAGTACTGGTGGGGGCAGGTCTGTTACTGTACAACACTGGGGTGGAGTACTGTTGGGGACAGGTCTCTAACTGTATAACACTGGAGCAAAGTTATGGTGGGGACACGTCTGTCACTGTTTAACACTGGGGTACAGTACTGGTGGGGAGAGGTCTGCCACTTTATATCACTGGGGTAAAGTAATGTTGCGGACAGGTCTGTCGCGGTATTACACTGGGCAAAGTTCTGGTGGGGACAGGTCTGTCAATGTATAACAGTGGGGTACAGTACTGTTGGGGACCGGTCTGTCACTGTATAACACAGGGGTACAGTACTAGTAGGGAAAGTCCTATCACTGTATAACACTGGGGTACAGTCCTGGTGGGGACAGGTCTGTCACTGTATAACACTGGCGTACTGCAATGTTGGGGACATGTCTGTTACTGTATAACACTGGAGTACAGTACTGGTGGGGACAGGACTCTAACTGTATAACACTGGGGCAAAGTTCTGTTGGGGACAAGTCTGTCACTGTATAACACTGGGGTACAGTACTGGTGGGGACAGGTCTGTCTCTGTATAACACTGGGGTACAGTACTGGTGGGGACAGGTCTGTCAGTGTATAACACGGGGGTGCAGTACTGGTGGGGACAGGTCTGTCTCTGTATAACACTGGGGAACAGTACAGGTGGGGATAGGTCTGTCACTGTATAACACTGGGGTACAGTACTGGTGTGGACAGGTCTGTCACTGTATAACACTGGGGTACAGTACAGGTGGGGATAGGTCTGTCACTGTATAACACTGGGGTACAGTACTGGTGGGGACAGGTCTGTCACTGTATAACACTGGGGTACAGTACTGGTGGGGACAGGTCTGTCACTGTATAACACTGGGGAACTGTACTGGTGCGGACGGGTCTGTCCCTGTATAACACTGGGGTACAATACTAGTGGGGACAGGTCTGTCACTGAGTATCACTGGGGTACAGTACTGGTGGGGACAGGTCTGTCACTGTATTACACTGGGGTACAGTACTGGTGGGGACAGGTCTGTCACTGTATAGCACTGGGGTACAGTACTGGTGGGGACAGGTCTGTCACTGTATTACGGTGGGGTACTGTACTGGTGGGGACAGATCTGTCACTGTTTTACTCTGGGGTACAGTACTGGTGGGGACAGGTCTGTCACTGTATAACACTACTGGTGGGGACAGGTCTGTCTCTGTATAACACTGGGGTACAGTACTGGTGTGGACAGGTCTGTCACTGTATAACACCGGGGTACATTATTGGTGGGTACAGGACTGTCACTGTATAACACTGGGGTACAGTACTGGTGGGGTCAGGTCTGTCTCTGTATAACAGTGGGGTACAGTACTGGTGGGGACAGATCGGTCACTGTAAAACACTGGGGTACTGTACTGGTGGGGAACGTCTGTCACTGTATAACACTGGTATACAGTACTGGTGGGGACAGGACTGTCACTGTATAACATCGGGGTACAGTACTGGTGGGGACAGGACTGTCACTGTATAACACTGGGGTACAGTACTGGTGGGGACAGGTCTGTCACTGTATAACACTGGGGTACAGTACTGATGGGGACATGTCTGTTACTGTATAACACTGGGGTACAGTACTGGTGGAGAGAGGTCTTTCACTGTATAACACTGGGGTACAGTACTGGTGGGGACGGGTCTGTCACTGTATAACACGGGTACAGTACTGGTGGTGACAGGTATGTCACTGTGTAACACTGGGATACAGTACTGGTGTGGACGGGTCTGTCACTGAAATACTCTGGGGTACAGTACTGGTGGGGACAGGTCTGTCACTGTATATCACTGGGGTAAAGTACAGTTGGGGACGGGTCTGTCACTGTATAACACTGGGGTACAGTACTGGTGAGGACGGATCTGTCACTGTATAACACTCGGGTACAGTACTGCTGGTGATAGGTATGTCACTGTATAACACTGGGATACATTACTGGTGGGGACAGGTCTCTAACTGTATAACACTGGGGCAAAGTTATGGTGGGGACAGGTCTGTCACTGTATAACACTGGGGTAAAGTACAATTGGGGACGGGTCTGTCACTGCATAACACTGGGGTACAGTACTGGTGGGGACAGGTCTGTCTCTGAAATACTCTGGGGTACAGTACTGGTTGGGACAGGTCTGTCACTGTATATCACTGGGGTAAAGTACAGTTGGGGACGGGTCTGTCACTGTATAACACTGGGGTACAGTACTGGTGAGGACGAGTCCTTCACTGTATAACACTCGGGTACAGTACTGGTGGTGACAGGTATGTCACTGTATAACACTGGGATACAGCACTGGTGGGGACAGGCCTGTCACTGTATTACACTGGGGTAAAGTTCAGGTAGGGATGGGTCTGCCAATGTATATCACTGCGGTACTGTTCTGTTGGGGCCATGTCTGTTACTGTATAACACTGGGGTACAGTACTGGTGGGGACAGATCTGTCACTGTATAACACTGCGGTACAGTACTGGTGGGGACGGGTCTGTCTCTGTATAACACTGGTATACAGTATTGGTGGGGACAGGTCTGTCTCTTTATAACACTGGGGTACAGTATTGGTGGGGAGAGGTCTGTCTCTGTATTACACTGGGGTACAGTACTGGTGGGGACGGGTCTGTCACTGTATAACACTGGGGTACAGTACTGGTGGGGACAGGTCTGTCACTCAATTACCCTGGGGTACAGTACTGATGGTGACAGGTCTGTCACTGTATAATACTGTGGTATAGTACTGGCGTGGACGGGTCTGTCACTGTATAACACTGGGGTACAGTACTGATGGGGACATGTCTGTCACTGTATAACACTGGGGTATAGTACTGGTGGGGACGGGTCTGTCATTGTATAACACTGGGGTACAGTACTGTTGGGGACATGGCTGTTACTGTATAACACTGGTCTACAGTACTGATGGGGACAGGTCTGTCACTGTATAACACTTGGGTATAGTACTCGTGGGGACAGTTCTGTCACTGTATAACACTGGGGTTCAGATCTGGTGGGGACTCGTCTGTCACTGTGTAACACTGGCGTACAGTACTGGTGGGGACGGGTCTCTCAATGTAGAACACTGGGGTACAGTACTGGTGGGGACAGGTATGTCACTGTATAACACTGGGGTACAGTACGGGTGGGGACGGGACTGTCACTGTATAACACTGGGGTACAGTACTGGTGGGGACGGGCCTGTCACTTTATTACACTGGGGTACAGTACTGCTGGGGACAGGCCTGTCATTGTATAACACTGCGGTAAAGTACTGGTCGGTACAGGTCTGTCACTGTATAACACTGGGGAACAGTACTGGTCGGGACGGGTCTGTCTCTGTATAACACTGGGGTACAGTACTGGTGGGGATGGGTCTGTCACTGTATGACCCTGGGGTAGAGTACTGGTGGGGACATGTCTTGCACTGTATAACACTGGAGTACAGTCCTTGTGGGGACCGGCCTGACACTGTATAACACTGGGGTGCAGTACTGGCGGTGACAGGTCTGTCACTCTATAACACTGGGGTACAGTACTGGTGAGGACGGGTCTGTCACTGTGTAACACTGCGGTACAGTACTGGTGGGGACAGGTCTGTCACTGTATAACACTGGGGTACAGTACTGGTGGGGACAGGTCTTTCACTGTATAACACTGGGGTACAGTACTGGTTGGGACAGGTCTGTCACTGTATTACACTGGGGTACAGTACTGGTGCGGACAGGTCTATCACTGTATACAATTGGGGAACAGTACCGTTGGGGACAGGTCTGTCACTGTATAACACTGGGTTACAGTTCTGGTGGGGACAGGTCTGTCACTTGATAACACTGGGTTACAGTACTGGTGGGGACAGGTCTGTCACTGTATAACACTGGGGAACAGAACTGGTGGGGACAGGTCTGTCACTGTAAAACACTGGGGTACAGTACTGGTGGAGACAGGTCTGTCACTGTAAAACACTGGGGTACAGTACTGGTGAGGACAGGCCTCTCACTGTAAAACACTGGGGTACAGTACTGGTGGGGACAGGTCTGTCACTGTATAACACTGGGATACTGTACTGGTGGGGACAGGTCTGTCACTGTATAACATTGGATACAGTACTGGTGGGGACAGGTCTGTCACTGTATAACACTGTTGCACACACTTGTGGGGACAGGTCTGTCACTGTATAACACTGGGGTACAGTACTTGTGGGGACAGGTCTGTCACTGTATAACACTCGGGTACTGTACTGGTGGGGTCAGGTGTGTCACTGTATAACACTGGGGTACAGTACTGGTGGGGACAGGTCTGACACTGTATAACACTGGCATACAGTACTGGTGGGGACAGGTCTGTCTCTGTATAACACTGGGGTACAGTACTGGTGGGGACAGGTCTGTCACTGTATAACACTGGGGTACAGTACTGGTGAGGGTCGGTCTGTCACTGTATAACACTGGGTTACAGTACTGGTGGGGACAGGTCTGTCACTCTATAACACTGGGGTGCAGTACTGGTGTGGACAGGTCTGTCACTGTATAACACTGTGGTACAGTGCTGACTGGGACGGGTCTGTCACTGTATAACACTGGGATACAGTACTGAGGGGGACAGGTCTGTCACTTTATAACACTGGGGTACAGTACTGAGGGGGACGGGTCTGTCACTGTATAATACTGGGGTACAGTACTGGTGGGAACATGGCTGTCACTGTATAACACTGGGCTACAGTACTCATGGGGACAGGTCTGTCACTGTATAACACTGGGGTACAGTACTGAGGGGGACAGGTCTGTCACTGTATAACACAGGGGTACAGTACTGGTGGGGACAGGTCTGTCACTGTCTTACACTGGGGTACAGTACTGGTGGCGACAGGTCTGTCACTGTAATACACTGGGGTGCAGTACTGGTGGGAGTATGTCTGTCACTGTATAACACTGGGGTATAGTACTGGCGTGGACGGGTCTGTCACTGTATAACACTGGGGTACAGTACTGATGGGGACAGGTCTGTCACTGTATAACACTGGGGTACAGTACTGTTGGGGACATGTCTGTTACTGTATAACACTGGTCTACAGTACTGATGGGGACAGGTCTGTCACTGTATAACACTTGGGTATAGTACTGGTGGGGACAGTTCTGTCACTGTATAACACTGGGGTTCAGATCTGGTGGGGACTCGTCTGTCACTGTGTAACACTGGCGTACAGTACTGGTGGGGACGGGTCTCTCAATGTTGAACACTGGGGTAGAGTACTGGTGGGGACAGGTATGTCACTGTATAACACTGGGGTACAGTACTGGTGGGGACGGGACTGTCACTGTATAACACTGGGGTACAGTACTGGTGGGGACGGGCCTGTCACTTTATTACACTGGGGTACAGTACTGCTGGGGACAGGCCTGTCATTGTATAACACTGGGGTACAGTACTGGTCGGTACAGGTCTGTCACTGTATAACACTGGGGTACAGTACTGGTCGGGACGGGTCTGTCTCTGTATAACACTGGGGTACAGGTCTGGTGGGGATGGGTCTGTCACTGTATGACCCTGGGGTAGAGTACTGGTGGGGACATGTCTTTCACTGTATAACACTGGAGTACAGTCCTTGTGGGGACCGGCCTGACACTGTATAACACTGGGGTGCAGTACTGGCGGTGACAGGTCTGTCACTCTATAACACTGGGGTAAAGTACTGGTGAGGACGGGTCTGTCACTGTGTAACACTGCGGTACAGTACTGGTGGGGACAGGTCTGTCACTGTATAACACTGGGGTACACTACTGGTGGGGACAGGTCTTTCACTGTATAACACTGGGGTACAGTACTGGTTGGGACAGGTCTGTCACTGTATTGCACTGGGGTACAGTACTGGTGGGGACAGGTCTATCACTGTATACAATTGGGGTACAGTACTGTTGGGGACAGGTCTGTCACTGTATAACACTGGGTTACAGTTCTGGTGGGGACAGGTCTGTCACTGGATAACACTGGGTTACAGTACTGGTGGGGACAGGTCTGTCACTGTATAACACTGGGGAACAGAACTGGTGGGGACAGGTCTGTCCCTGTATAACACTGGGGTACAGTACTGGTGGGGACAGGTCTGTCACTGTATAACACTGGGGTACAGTACTGGTGGGGACAGGTCTGTCACTGTATAACACTGGGATACTGTACTGGTGGGGACGGGTCTGTCACTGTATAACACTGGGATACAGTACTGGTGGGGACAGGTCTGTCACTGTATAACACTGTTGCACATATTTGTGGGGACAGGTCTGTCACTGTATAACACTGGGGTACAGTACTGGTGGGGACAGGTCTGTCACTGTATAACACTCGGGTACAGTACTGGTGGGGACTGGTCTGTCACTGTAGAACACTGGTGTACTGTACTGTTGGGGGTCGGTCTGTCACTGTATAACTCTGGGATACAGTACTGGTGGGGACAGGTCTGTCACTGTATAACACTGTGGTACATTACTGGTGGGGTCAGGTGTGTCACTGTATAACACTGGGGTACAGTACTGGTGGGGACAGGTCTGACACTGTATAACACTGGCATACAGTGCTGGTGGGGACAGGTCTTTCTCTGTATAACACTGGGATACAGTATTGGTGTGGATAGGTCTGTCTCTTTATAACACTGGGGTACAGTATTGGTGGGGAGAGGTCTGTCTCTGTATTACACTGGGGTACAGTACTGGTGGGGACGGGTCTGTCACTGTATAACACTGGGGTACAGTACTGGTGGGGTCAGGTCTGTCACTCAATTACCCTGGGGTACAGTACTGATGGGGACAGGTCTGTCACTGTATAACACTGGGGTATAGTACTGGCGGGGACGGGTCTGTCACTGTATAACACTGGGGTACAGTACTGATAGGGACAGGTCTGTCACTGTATAACACTGGGGTATAGTACTGGTGGGGACGGGTCTGTCACTGTATAACACTGGGGTACAGTACTGTTGGGGACATGTCTGTTACTGTATAACACTGGTGTGCAGTACTGATGGGGACAGGTCTGTCACTGTATAACACTGGGGTATAGTACTGGTGGGGACAGGTCTGTCACTGTATAACACTGGGGTTCAGTTCTGGTGGGGACTCGTCTGTCACTGTGTAACACTGGGGTACAGTACTGGTGGGGACGGGTCTCTCAATGTAGAACACTGGGGTACAGTACTGGTGGGGACAGGTATGTCACTGTATAACACTGTGGTACAGTACTGGTGGGGACGGGCCTGTCACTTTATTACACTGGGGTACAGTACTGGTTGGGACACGTCTTTCACTGTATAACACTGGAGTACAGTCCTTGTGGGGACCGGCCTGACACTGTATAACACTGGGGTGCAGTACGGGCGGTGAAAGGTCTGTCACTCTATACCACTGGGGTACAGTACTGCTGAGGACGGGTCTGTCACTGTATAACACTGCGGTACAGTACTGGTGGGGACAGGTCTGTCACTGTATAACACTGGGGTACAGTACTGGTGGGGACAGGTCTTTCACTGTATAACACTGGGGTACAGTACTGGTTGGGACAGGTCTGTCACTGTATAACACTGGGGTACAGTACTGGTGGGGACAGGTCTATCACTGTATACAATTGGGGTTCAGTACTGTTGGGGACATGTCTGTCACTGTATAACACTGGGTTACAGTTCTGGTGGGGACAGGTCTGTCACTGGATAACACTGGGTTACTGTACTGGTGGGGACAGGTCTGTCACTGTATAACACTGGGGAACAGAACTGGTGGGGACAGGTCTGTCACTGTATAACACTGGGTTTCAGTACTGGTGGGGACAGGCCTGTCACTGTATAACACTGGGGTACAGTACTGGTGGGGACAGGTCTGTCACTGTATAACACTGGGATACTGTACTGGTGGGGACAGGTCTGTACTGTATAACGCTGGGATACAGTACTGGTGGGGACAGGTCTGTCACTGCATTACACTGTTGCACATATTTGTGGGGACAGGTCTGTCACTGTATAACACTGGGGTACAGTACTGGTGGGGACAGGTCTGTCACTGTATAATATTCGGGTACAGTACTGGTGGGGACTGCTCTATCACTGTATAACACTGGTGTACTGTACTGGTGGGGGTCGGTCTGTCACTGTATAACTCTGGGATACAGTACTGGTGGGGACAGGTCTGTCACTGTATAACACTGTGGTACATTACTGGTGGGGTCAGGTGTGTCATAACACTGGGGTACAGTACTGGTGGGGACAGGTCTGACACTGTATAACACTGGCATACAGTACTGGTGGGGACAGGTCTTTCTCTGTATAACACTGGGGTACAGTACTGGTGGGGACAGGTCTGTCACTGTATAACACTGGGGTACAGTACTGGTGAGGGTCGGTCTGTCACTGTATAACACTGGGTTACAGTACTGGTGGGGACAGGTCTGTCACTGTATAACACTGGGGTGCAGTACTGGTGTGGACAGGTCTGTCACTGTATAACACTGGGGTTCAGTGCTGAGGGGGCGTGTCTGTCACTGTATAACACTGGAATACAGTGCTGAGGGGGACAGGTCTGTCACTTTATAACACTGGGGTACAGTACTGAGGGTGACTGGTCTGTCACTGTATAACACTGGGGTACAGTACTGGTGGGGACAGGTCTGTCACTGGATAACACTGGGGTACAGTACTGGTGGGGACAGGTCTGTCACTGTATAACACTGGGTTGCAGTACTGGTGGGGACAGGCCTGTCACTGTATAACACTGGGGTACAGTACTGGTGGGGACAGGTCTGTCACTGTATAACTCTGGGATACAGTACTTGTGTGGACAGGTCTGTCACTGTATAATACTGGGATACAGTACTGGTGGGGACAGGTCTGTCACTGTATAACACTGTTGCACATATTTGTGGGGACTGGTCTGTCACTGTATAACACTGGTGTACTGTACTGGTATGGGTCGGTCTGTCACTGTTTAACTCTGGGATACAGTACTGGTGGGGACAGGTCTGTCACTGTATAACACTGGGGTACAGTACTGGTGGGGACAGGTCTTTCTCTGTATAACACTGGGGTACAGTACTGGTGGGGTCAGGTGTGTCACTGTATAACACTGGTGTACAGTACTGGTGGGGACAGGTCTGACACTGTATAACACTGGCATACAGTACTGGTGGGGACAGGTCTTTCTCTGTATAACACTGGGGTACAGTACTGGTGGGGACAGGTCTGTCACTGTATAACACTGGGGTACAGTACTGGTGAGGGTCAGTCTGTCACTGTATAACACTGGGTTACAGTACTGGTGGGGACAGGTCTGTCACTGTATAACACTGGGGTGCCGTACTGGTGTGGACAGGTCTGTCACTGTATAACACTGGGGTTCAGTGCTGAGGGGGACGGGTCTGTCACTGTATAACACTGGGATACAGTACTGAGGGGGACAGGTCTGTCACTTTATAACACTGCGGTACAGTACTGAGAGGGACTGGTCTGTCACTGTATAACACTGGGGTACAGTACTGGTGGGGACAGGTCTGTCACTGTATAACACTGGGGTACAGTACTGGTGGGGACAGGTCTGTCACTGTATAACACTGGGGTACAGTACTGAGGGGGACAGGTCTGTCACTGTATAACACTGGGGCACAGTACTGTTGGGGACAGGTCTGTCACTGTCTTACACTGGGGCACAGTACTGGTGGTGACAGTTCTGTCTCTGTATAACACTGGGGTACAGTACTGGTGGCGACAGTTCTGTCACTGTAATACACTGCGGTGCAGTACTGGTGGGAGTATGTCTGTCACTGTATAACACTGGGGTACAGTACTGGTGGGGACGGGTCTGTCTCTGTATAACACTAGGGTACAGTATTGGTGGGGACAGGTCTGTCTCTGTATAACACTGGGGTACAGTACTGGTGGGGACACGCCTGTCTCTGTATAACACTGGGGTACATTACTGTTGGGGACAGGTCTGTCACTGTATAACACTGGGGTACAGTACTGGTGGGGACGGGTCTGTCTCTGTATAACACTGGGGTACTGTATTTGTGGGGACAGGTCTGTCTCTTTATTACACTGGGGTACAGTATTGGTGGGGAGAGGTCTGTCTCTGTATAACACTGGGGTACAGTACTTGTGGGGACGGGTCTGTCACTGTATAACACTGGGGTACAGTACTGGTGCGGACAGGTCTGTCACTGTATAACACTGGGGTACAGTACTGATGGGGACAGGTCTGTCACTGTATAACACTGGGGTATAGTACTGGTGGGGACGGGTCTGTCACTGTATAACACTGGGGTACAGTACTGATGGGGACAGGTCTGTCACTGTATAACACTGGGGTATAGCACTGGTGGGGACGGGTCTGTCACTGTATAACACTGGGGTACAGTACTGATGGGGACAGGTCTGTCACTGTGTAACACTGGGGTACAGTACTGATGGGGACAGGTCTGTCACTGTGTAACACTGGGGTACAGTACTGGTGGGGACGGGTCTGTCACTGTAAACAGAGAGACCATTACGGTACTTCTCCATAAAGCGTCAGAGTAGGAAACCCTCGGTTTATTACTCCCTCTGAAAACCATGGAGATAAATGTGCGAAGTGGAGACAGAGCGACCACAGCCTAGCCGGTCCATAACCCGCTCACTTCTGTGGAAAAGTTCCCGAATGTCGGGTTATTACGTTGGAGTTTGTTTCTCCAGCCGTACCACCTAAAAATCACCCCCATTGCCAGTGAAATAAAATGTGATTGCAGACACGCTGTCGGGAACTTGGGGGCTCGGTTAGAACTGGAAACATAATATTGACCCAGGCTCGAAGAATGAATGTGTGTCTGAGTGTGATTGTCGTTTTATATTCATTTACTGTTCCCCTTTTTCATTCGTCATGTTGGGGAAGTGTTCCGATCACGGATCCTGTTCCCAAATTACTGATGAATTTTTAAGTAAGACATGCGTTTATTACAAATGGACCCACAAGCAAACGCTGGCTGAGAATCTAAAGTAACCACCTGCTGGAAAATTCCGATGTGGATGACCAGTTAGTCCAAAAAGAACGGAATGATGCACCGAAAAGAGTTGTCAAGGCCTACTTCAGGCACAGACACTTCAAAGGAAGAGATGCAATGCAAAAACTGATCTGTAATCTCCTGGGGTTGCGGAGTTAATGAAGGCTGATTAACATCTCAGCAGAAACCATCTCCTGTGAGTTATATCCCAGACTGTGGATGTGATCTGAGCTGAAAAGAAAGCAGATCTGGGCGAAAGACGTGTTTGTATTTTCCCTTCCAGGGATACACAGGAAAAGGTGTCAAAAAGTCAGCTGCAACCCGAGTCTCTGCGTGCTAGTCCTGGTGTTCCAGGCCTGGTGTTACGAGGATGTGCTGTGAAAGTCACAGCTGAAGAACATCAACTAGGTATCCCCGCGCCAGCAGGTTAAAAAAACGTCCCATTTCGCTCTCCCTGATTGCTGGAGGCAAGTCACAAGGCCGCAAAGCCACAGTCGAAAAGGAAACAGGACAACTCCTTGCTACAAATCTGCAGAACCAAGAATCTCTAAACCCACTGCTCAATCCCAAAGTTAGCTCCACCGGAATCACCCAAATTAATGCACACAATATTTCATCATTCACTCCTGATGGACAAGCCAAAGACTGATCCGTACATCATTTAAACTTTTATTTCAGGACTCACTTCCCATTTCCAATCTGTGTGAGTGTGTGTTCCGTTTTTATTTTCTCACCATTTAGTGACTAATAAACTCCCTCTTTCTTCAAAGGAAGAGATCCGGTTAAATTGAATCCTTCTAAAATATAAATTCATTTCGATTGGGAAACGGTGTCCATGAGGGAAGGGACCCTTTTCAAATTAACCTCAGTGTGACCAAACGATGCACTGGGGTAAAATGCTGGCAGAGGCAGGACAGTCACTGTAAATCACTGGGTACAGAACTGGTGGGGACGGGTCTGTCACTGTATAACACAGGGGTACAGTACTGGTGGGGACAGGTCTGTCACTGTATAACACTGGTGTACAGTACTGGTGGGGACAGGTCTGTCTCTGTATAACGCTGGGGTACAGTACTGATGGGGACGGGTCGGTCACTGTATAACACTGGGGTACAGTACTGGTGGGGACAGGTCTGTCTCTGTATAACACTGGGGTACAGTACTGGTGGGGACGGGTCTGTCACTGTATAACACTGGGGTACAGTACTGCTGGGGACAGGTCTGTCACTGTATAACACTGGGGTACAGTACTGGTGGGGACGCGTCTGTCTCTGTATAACACTGGGGTACAGTACTGATGAGGACAGGTCTGTCACTGTATAACACTGGGGTACAGTACTGGTGGGGACGCGTCTGTCTCTGTATAACACTGGGGTACAGTACTGATGAGGACAGGTCTGTCACTGTATAACACTGGTGTACAGTACTGGTGTGGACAGGTCTGTCACTGTATAACACTGTGGTACAGTACTGGTGGGGACAGGTCTGTCACTGTATAACACTGGGGTACAGTACTGGTGGGGACAGGTCTGTCTCTGTATAACACTGGTGTACAGTACTGGTGGGGACAGGTCTGTCACTGTATAACACTGGGGTACAGTACTGGTGGGGTCGGTCTGTCACTGTATAACACTGGGGTACAGTACTGGTGGGGACAGGTCTGTCACTGTATAACACTGGGGTACAGTACTGGTGGGGACAGGTCTGTCACTGTATAACACTGGGGTATAGCACTGGTGGGGACGGGTCTGTCACTGTATAACACTGGGGTACAGTACTGATGGGGACAGGTCTGTCACTGTGAAACACTGGGGTACAGTACTGATGGGGAGAGGTCTGTCACTGTATAACACTGTGGTACAGTACTGGTGGGGACAGGTCTGTCACTGTATAACACTGGGGTACAGTACTGGTGGGGACAGGTCTGTCACTGTATAATACTGAGGTGCAGTACTGGTGGGGACGCGTCTGTCTCTGTATAACACTGGGGTACAGTACTGGTGGGGACAGGTCTGTCTCTGTCTAACACTGGGATACAGTAATGGTGGGGACAGGTCTGTCACTGTATAACACTGGGCTGCAGTACTGGTGGGGACAGGTCTGTCTCTGTGTAACACTGGGGTACAGTACTGGTGGGGACAGGTCTGTCTCTGTGTAACACTTGGGTACAGTACTGGTTGGGACAAGTGTATCACTGTATAACACTGAGGTACAGTACTGGTGGGGACAGGCCTGTCACTGTATAACCTTGGGGTACAGTACTGGTGGGGACAGGCCTGTCACTGTATAACACTGGGGTACAGTACTGGTGGGGACAGGTCTGTCACTGTATAACACTGAGGTACAGTACTGGTGGGGACAGGCCTGTCACTGTATAACACTGGGGTACAGTACTGGTGGGGACAGGCATGTCACTGTATAACATTGGGGTACAGCACTGGTGGGGACAGGTGTGTCACTATATAACACTGGGGTACAGTACTGGTGGCGACAGGTCTGTCACTGTATAACACTGGGGTACAGTATTGGTGGGGACAGGTCTTCACTGTATAATACTGGGGTACAGTGCTGGTGGGGACAGGTCTGGCACTGTATAACACTGGGGCACAGTAATGGTGGGGACAGGTCTGTCACTGTATAACACTGGGGTACAGTGCTGGTGGGGACAGGTCTGTCTCTGAATAACACTGGGGTACAGTACTGTCGGGACAGGTCTATCACTGTATAACACTGGTGTACAGTACTGGTGGGGACAGGTCTGTTACTGTATAACACTGGGGTACAGTACTGGTGTGGACAGGTCTGTCTCTGAATAACACTGGGGTACAGTACTGGTGAGGACAGGTCTGTCTCTGAATAACACTGGGGTACAGTACAGGTGGGGACAGGTCTGTCTCTGAATAACACTGGGGTACAGTACTGGTGGAGACGGGTCTGTCACTGTATAACACTGGGGTACAGTGCTGGTGGGGACAGGTCTCTGACTGTGTAACACTGAGGTACAGTACTGGTGGGGACGGGTCTGTCACTGTATAACACTGGGGTACAGTACTGATGGGGACGGGTCTGTCACTGTATAACACTGGGGTACAGTACTGGTGGGGACAGGTCTGTCACTGTATAACACTGGGGTACAGTACTGGTGGGGACAGGTCTGTCACTGTATAACACTGGGGTACAGTACTGGTGGGGACAGGTCTGTCACTGTATAACACTGGGGTACAGTACTGGTGGGGACAGGTCTGTCTCTGAATAACACGGGTACAGTACTGGTGGGGACAGGTCTGTCACTGTATAACACTGGGGTACAGTGCTGGTGGGGACAGGTCTGTCACTGTATAACACTGGGGTACAGTACTGGTGGGGACAGGTCTGTCACTGTATAACACTGGGGTACAGTACTGCTGGGGACGGGTCTGTCACTGTATAACACTGGGGTACAGTACTGCTGGGGACGGGTCTGTCACTGTATAACACTGGGGTACAGTACTGCTGGGGACGGGTCTGTCACTGTATAACACTGGGGTACAGTACTGGTGGGGACAGGTCTGTCTCTGTATAACACTGGGGTACAGTACTGGTGGGGACGGGTCTGTCACTGTATAACACTGGGGTACAGTACTGGTGGGGACAGGTCTGTCACTGTATAACACTGGGGTACAGTACTGGTAGGGACGGGTCTATCACTGTATAACACTGGGGTACAGTACTGGTGGGGACGGGTCTGTCACTGTATAACACTGGGGTACAGTACTGGTGGGGACGGGTCTGTCACTGTATAACACTGGGGTACAGTACTGGTGGGGACGGGTCTGTCACTGTATAACACTGGGGTACAGGACTGGTGGGGACGGGTCTGTCTCTGTATAACACTGGGGTACAGTACTGGTGGGGACGGGTCTGTCACTGTATAACACTGGGGTACAGGACTGGTGGGGACAGGTCTGTCACTGTATAACACTGGGGTACAGTACTGGTGGGGACAGGTCTGTCACTGTATAACACTGGGGTACAGTACTGGTGGGGATGGGTCTGTCTCTGTATAACACTGGGGTACAGTACTGGTGGGGACGGGTCTGTCACTGTATAACACTGGGGTACAGTACTGGTGGGGATCTCCGTGACTCCAGTCCCAGATCAACCTGTTTGACTTTTAACCCCCCTTCCTGAACTGGGCGTAACCAGCCACAAGTTTCATCCATCGACCAGCGGTTCAAGATGGTGACTGAGCGGCACCGCGGTCTCTGGGCCTTTTGCGATGAATGATGAATTGCCTCCCTCGCAGCGATGCCAACACGCCAATACTAAAGGGGCAATTGAAAAGGTGGGATAAGCAAAGGTGTTAAACCCCACCCCACCCAGCGAGGCTGCTTAGCACCCCCTCTCCCCCCACCCCACCCCCGGCGACGCTGGCCGTTTGCAATATGGCCGCCGTTGCCGTGGGACGTCGGCCGAAGCCTGAATCGGGCCTGCTTTCCTGCGACCTGCCTCAGAGCGAAACCGGGGATGTGGTGTTGTTGCCCCTGGCTGTGAATGCAGGGGGTGTGGGTGATAAATGGAGACGGGCGACGAGAGCTGCCCGCACATTCAGACTGGCAGGGATTCTTTGTAACGAGCATTTTCAGACGAGGCAACACACTGACTGTTGGAACGGGAGCTCGGGGAAGGCGAGCGTGGAATTTAAAATGGAGCAGAACTGGACCCCGGAGGATTCGGGAGCAGCAAGCAAAGCGCTCACCCGGCCTTTCATCTGCACTTCCCTCTCACAGTCGCAGAGCAGTTAAAAGCGTTGGAAAACAGCAGCATTTACTCATCGCATTCACAAGCGAATGAATAAAAGATTACACTGCAGGCTGGAATCTTATCGAGGGATTCGGATGGTTTATAAATAGAATAACAGATACCCGGGAGTGAGTTACAGACTGGAATCTAATCGAGGGGTTCGGGAGGGTTTATGTATAGAATAACAGATACCCGGGAGTGAGTTACAGACTGGAATCTAATCGAGGGGTTCGGGGTGATTTATATATAGAATAACAGATACCCGGGAGTGAGTTACAGACTGGAATCTAATCGAGGGGTTCGGGGTGGTTTATATATAGAATAACAGATACCCGGGAGTAAGTTACAGACTGGAATCGAATCGAGGGGTTCGGGTGGTTTATATATAGAATAACAGATACCCGGGAGTGAGTTACAGACTGGAATCTAATCGAGGGGTTCGGGGGGGTTTATATATAGAATAACAGATACCCGGGAGTGAGTTACAGACTGGAATCTAATCGAGGGGTTCGGGGTGGTTTATATATAGAATAACAGATACCCGGGAGTGAGTTACAGACTGGAATCTAATCGAGGGGTTCGGGGTGGTTTATATATAGAATAACAGATACCCGGGAGTGAGTTACAGACTGGAATCTAATCGAGATTCGGGATAAATGGGTCTTTTTCTGGATGGGAAGCTGTAACCAGTGGGGTGCCACAGGGTTTGGTCCTTGGGCCCCAACTATTTACCATCTGTATGAATGACTTGGGTCCAGGGATAGAAGGTACTATAGCTAAATTTGCAGATGACACCAAAATAGGTGGGAAAGTAAGTTGCAATGAAGAAATAATAAATTTCCAAATGGATATGGACAGGTTAGGCGAATGGGCCAAAATTTACCCGATGGAGTTTAACGTGGATAAGCGTGAGGTTATCCATTTTGGTCGGAAGAATAAAAAGGCGGCTTATTGTTTAAATGGAGAGAAACTTCAGAATGCTTCAGTGCAGAGGGATCTGGGTGTCCTTGTGCATGAATCACTGAAAGCTAGTGTGCAGGTACAGCAGGTAATAAGGAAGGCAAATGGAATTTTGGCATTTCTTGCTAAAGGAATGGAGTATAAAAATAGGGAAGTGTTGTTGCAACTGTACAAGGCTTTGGTGAGACCGCACCTGGAGTACTGAGCACAGTTGTGGTCCCCTTACATGAGGAAGGATGTAGTTGCACTGGAGGTGGTTCAGAGGAGGTTCACTAGATTGATTCCAGAGATGCGGGGCTTGTCTTATGAGGAGGGATTGAGCAGTTTAGGCCTATCTTCGCTCGTGTTTAGAAGGATGAGAGGAGATCTAATTGAGGTATATAAGATGCTAAAGGGGATAGACAAAGTAGATATGGAGCGGATGTTTCCCCTTCTGGGGCATTCAAGAATGAGAGGCCATAGTTTTAGGCTAAGGGGTGGTAGATTTAAATCAGAGATGAGGAGGAATTATTACTTTTCTCAAAGGGTGGTGAATCTGTGGAATTCACTACCTCAGAGTGCAGTGGATGCCGGGACACTGAATAAATTTAAGGAGGAGATAGACAGGTTTTTAATTAGTAACGGGTTGAAAGGTTATGGGGAGAGGGCGGGAAATTGGAGTTGAGGCCGAAATGAAATCAGCCATGATCGTATTGAATAGCGGGGCAGACTCGAGGGGCTGAATTACCTACTCCTGCACCTAGTTCTTATGGTCTTCTGGTGGTTTATATATAGAATAACAGATACCCGGGAGTGAGTTACAGGTTGGGATTGTTTTTTATACTGAGGGAGCGCCGCACTGTCGGAGGGTCAGTACTGAGGGAGCACCGCACTGTCGGAGGGTCAGTACTGAGGGAGTGCCGCACTGTCGGAGGGTCAGTACTGAGGGAGCACCGCACTGTCGGAGGGTCAGTACTGAGGGTGTGCCGCACTGTCAGAGGGCCAGTACTGAGGGAGTGCCGCACTGTCGGAGGGTCAGTACTGAGGGAGCGCCGCACTGTCGGAGGGTCAGTACTGAGGGTGTGCCGCACTGTCGGAGGGTCAGTACTGAGGGAGCTCCGCACTGTCGGAGGGTCAGTACTGAGGGTGTGCCGCACTGTCAGAGGGCCAGTACTGAGGGAGTGCCGCACTGTCAGAGGGCCAGTACTGAGGGAGTGCCGCACTGTCGGAGGGTCAGTACTGAGGGTGTGCCGCACTGTCGGAGGGTCAGTACTGAGGGTGTGCCGCACTGTCGGAGGGTCAGTACTGAGGGTGTGCCGCACTGTCGGAGGGTCAGTACCGAGGGAGTGCCGCACTGTCGGAGGGTCAGTACCGAGGGAGCGCCGCACTGTCGGAGGGTCAGTACCGAGGGAGCGCCGCACTGTCGGAGGGTCAGTACCGAGGGAGCGCCGCACTGTCGGAGGGTCAGTACTGAGGGAGCGCCGCACTGTCGGAGGGTCAGTACTGAGGGAGCGCCGCACTGTCGGAGGGTCAGTACTGAGGGAGTCCTGCACTGTCGGAGGGTCAGTACCGAGGGAGTCCTGCACTGTCGGAGGGTCAGTCCGGAGGGAGTCCTGCACTGTCGGAGGGTCAGTACCGAGGGAGTCCTGCACTGTCGGAGGGTCAGTACCGAGGGAGTCCTGCACTGTCGGAGGGTCAGTACCGAGGGAGTGCCGCCATGTCAGAGGGTCAGTACCGAGGGAGTGCCGCCATGTCAGAGGGTCAGTACCGAGGGAGTGCCGCCATGTCAGAGGGTCAGTACCGAGGGAGTGCCGCCATGTCAGAGGGTCAGTACCGAGGGAGTGCCGCCATGTCGGAGGGTCAGTACCGAGGGAGTGCCGCCATGTCGGAGGGTCAGTACCGAGGGAGCGCCGCACTGTCGGAGGGTCAGTACCGAGGGAGCGCCGCACTGTCGGAGGGTCAGTACCGAGGGAGCGCCGCACTGTCGGAGGGTCAGTACCGAGGGAGCGCCGCACTGTCGGAGGGTCAGTACCGAGGGAGCGCCGCACTGTCGGAGGGTCAGTACCGAGGGAGCGCCGCACTGTCGGAGGGTCAGTACCGAGGGAGCGCCGCACTGTCGGAGGGTCAGTACCGAGGGAGCGCCGCACTGTCGGAGGGTCAGTACCGAGGGAGCGCCGCACTGTCGGAGGGTCAGTACCGAGGGAGCGCCGCACTGTCGGAGGGTCAGTACCGAGGGAGCGCCGCACTGTCGGAGGGTCAGTACCGAGGGAGCGCCGCACTGTTGGAGGGTCAGTACCGAGGGAGTGCCGCACTGTCGGAGGGTCAGTACCGAGGGAGTGCCGCACTGTCGGAGGGTCAGTACCGAGGGAGTGCCGCACTGTCGGAGGGTCAGTACTGAGGGAGCGCCGCACTGTCGGAGGGTCAGTACTGAGGGAGCGCCGCACTGTCGGAGGGTCAGTACCGAGGGAGCGCCGCACTGTCGGAGGGTCAGTACTGAGGGAGCGCCGCACTGTCGGAGGGTCAGTACTGAGGGAGCGCCGCACTGTCGGAGGGTCAGTACTGAGGGAGCGCCGCACTGTCGGAGGGTCAGTACTGAGGGAGCGCCGCACTGTCGGAGGGTCAGTACTGAGGGTGCGCCGCACTGTCGGAGGATCAGTACTGAGGGAGCGCCGCACTGTCGGAGGGTCAGTGCTGAGGGAGCGCCGCACTGTCGGAGGGTCAGTACTGAGGGAGTGCCGCACTGTCGGAGGGTCAGTACTGAGGGAGCACCGCACTGTCGGAGGGTCAGTACTGAGGGAGTGCCGCACTGTCGGAGGATCAGTACTGAGGGAGTGCCACACTGTCGGAGGGTCAGTACTGAGGGAGTGCCGCACTGTCGGAGGGTCAGTACTGAGGGAGCGCCGCACTGTCGGAGGGTCAGTGCTGAGGGAGCGCCGCACTGTCGGAGGGTCAGTACTGAGGGAGTGCCGCACTGTCGGAGGGTCAGTACTGAGGGAGTGCCGTACTGTCGGAGGGTCAGTGCTGAGGGAGCGCCGCACTGTCGGAGGGTCAGTACTGAGGGAGCGCCGCACACTCGGAGGGTCAGTACTGAGGGAGTGCCGCACTGTCGGAGGCGCCATCTTTCCTGATGAGACGTTAAACCGCGGCCCCTGTCTAACCTCTCGTGTGGATGTAGAAGACCCCACGACCGCTATTGGATGAAGAGGGTGACTGGGGGGTTCGTGTGTTCTCTCCCCGGGGTCCAACGTTTACTCCTCAACCTACATCACTGAGGGACAACAGCTGGGTCGTTATCGCTCTGCACTTGTGGGATCTTGCTGTGCGCGAACTGGCTGCTGGGGTTGCTATGTCGACCACACTTCAGCAAGGAGTTTAGTAGTGGGGTTGAGGAGCTTTGGGATGTCTAGAGGCGCTAGAGAAATGCAGTCCCTGGCTGGTTTCCCCGGCCCTGTAATGAGATTAAGATGGACACAGCCTATCGACCTGCAGCCTGCCTCTCCGATTGATCTGTCGCTCTGCGATGAATCAAATCTTCATTACAGGGGGCCCTCCGAGTGATTACTGCAGCGATTTCAACACAAACAAGGCCCAGTCTTTGGAAAGACTATTAAACTGTAACAGGACCATCCCCATCCAGGCCTGGGCGGTCAAGTCAACATCGGTGGCCGGGAATTGCTGTCTGTCCAGCCACTTGGCACTCCTCCCGGTCAGAGGGCAGAATGCAGACCTGTCCTGAACCCGCTGACCGCTCTTGGGGATCAGCCCCACAATGACAAGGTGCATTTATATGGCGCCGTCCACAATAAATGATACCGCAAGGCACTTGGGTGGAGTGACCGAAAGCTCAGTCAAAGAGGTCGGCTTTAAGGAGCGTCTTAAAGGTGGAGACAGAGAGAGAGAGAGGGACGGAGGGGTTTAGGGAGGAGATTCCAGAGCTCAGGGCCCCAGGCAGCTGAAGGCACGGCCGCCAATGGTGGAGCGATGGGAATCGGGGGATGGTCAAGAGGCCGGAAATGGAGGAGCGCAGAGATCTCGGAGGGTCGTAGGGGCTGGAGGAGGTTACAGAGATAGTGAGGGGTGTAGGGGCTGGAGGAGGTTACAGAGATAGGGAGGGGTGTAGGGGCTGGAGGAGGTTACAGAGATAGGGAGGGGTGTAGGGGCTGGAGGAGGTTACAGAGATAGGGAGGGGTGTAGGGGCTTGAGGTGGTTACAGAGATAGGGAGGGGTGTAGGGGCTGGAGGAGGTTACAGAGATAGGGAGGGGTGTAGGGGCTTGAGGTAGTTACAGATATAGGGAGGGGTGTAGGGGCTGGAGGAGGTTACAGAGATAGGGAGGGGTGTAGGGGCTGGAGGAGGTTACAGAGATAGGGAGGGGTGTAGGTTCTGGAGGAGGTTACAGAGATAGGGAGGGGTGTAGGGGCTGGAGGAGGTTACAGAGATAGGGAGGGGTGTAGGGGCTTGAGGTGGTTACAGATATAGGGAGGGGTGTAGGGGCTGGAGGAGGTTACAGAGATAGGGAGGGGTGTAGGGGCTGGAGGAGGTTACAGAGATAGGGAGGGCTGTAGGGGCTGGAGGAGGTTACAGAGATAGGGAGGGGTGTAGGGGCTGGAGGAGGTTACAGAGATAGGGAGGGGTGTATGGGCTGGAGGAGGTTACAGAGATAGGGAGGGGTGTAGGGGCTGGAGGAGGTTACAGAGATAAGGAGGGGTGTAGGGACTGGAGGAGGTTACAGAGATAAGGAGGGGTGTAGGGGCTGGAGGACGTTACAGAGATAGGGAGGGGTGTAGGGACTGGAGGAGGTTACAGAGATAGGGAGGGGTGTAGGGGCTGGAGGAGGTTACAGAGATAGGGAGGGGTGTAGGGGCTGGAGGAGGTTACAGAGATAGGGAGGGGTGTAGGGGCTGGAGGAGGTTACAGAGATAGGGAGGGGTGTAGGGGCTGGAGGAGGTTACAGAGATAGGGAGGGGTGTAGGGGGCTGGAGGGGGTTACAGAAATAGGGAGGGGGGTGCGGAGGGATTTGAAAATGAGGGTGAGAATGTGAAAATGGAGGTGTTGCCGGACCGGGAGCCAGTGTGGGTCAGCGGGCACAGGGGGTGATGTAGGGAGTGGGGACTGGGTGCGAGTTCGGACACGGGGGGGAGCAGAATTTCACATGAGCCAATGATTATGGATCCCACAACCCATCAGTGGTTCTGGTCTGTTCTCACACTCAGGTATCCATATACCAGCGTGTCAGTCTCAGGTGTGGGAACCTGCGGTGAGGCCAGTATTTATTGCCCATCCCTAATTGCCCCTTGAGAAGGTGGTGGTGGGTGAGCTGCCTTCTTGAGCCGCTGCAGTCCCTGTGGTGTAGGTACACCCACTGTGCTGTTAGGGAGGGAGTTCCAGGATTTTGACCCAGTGACAGTGAAGGAACGGCCGACATATTTCCAAGTCGGGACGGTGAGTGGCTCGGAGGGGAATCTGTGGGTGGGCCACCTCCCTGAGTGACTAATGAGTCTGAGCGAGTGGTAATTCATTTCGAGGGAGCTGAAGTCATTGATCAGGCCAGAACGGGCACAGGTTCCAGGATTTCCTGGTTGATTCTTCTTGTGACAATCCATAATCTTCACTGTCACTTTCTGACCCCAGATCTTCCTTCCGGATAATTGACTGAATTCTAATTCCCAACACCCGTGTTGGAGTTTGTTCTCATATTCTAGGGATCATTGGGCCCCAGGTTGAGGGATGGTGCTGAGTGATCCCATACGTCCACCTGAGAAGGTAGACCAGGGCCTTGATTTAAGGTGTCATCTAAAAGACAACACTCACTCAGTACTGACCCTCCGACAGTGCGGCGCTCACTCAGTACTGACCCTCCGACAATGCGGCGCTCACTCAGTACTGACCCTCCGACAGTGCGGTGCTCCCTCAGTACTGACCCTCCGACAGTGCGGCGCTCCCTCAGTACTGACCCTCCGACAGTGCGGCGCTCCCTCAGTACTGACCCTGTGACAGTGCGGCGCTCCCTCAGTACTGACCCTCCGACAGTGCGGCGCTCCCTCAGTACTGACCCTCCGACAGTGCGGCGCTCCCTCAGTACTGACCCTCCGACAGTGCGGCGCTCCCTCAGTACTGACCCTGTGACAGTGCGGCGCTCCCTCAGTACTGACCCTCCGACAGTGCGGCGCTCCCTCAGTACTGACCCTCCGACAGTGCGGCGCTCCCTCAGTACTGACCCTCCGACAGTGCGGCGCTCCCTCAGTACTGACCCTCCGACAGTGCGGCGCTCCCTCAGTACTGACCCTCCGACAGTGCGGCACTCCCTCAGCACTGTAAGTGTCAGGCTGGAATTTGGTACTCGTGTCACTGGGGTGGGGATTTGAACCCTCGACCTTCATGACTCCTCCAGGTTTGGGCCAAACTGCTTTTTTCCCTCTCCACTAGTTGGCTGCCCGTTTAATAAAGAAAGGGCTAAGGATCTTCCACCAGTAATGGCCGTCACTGTCTGAGGAGCTGGAGTTGCTGTGCCTAGCAACCAGTCTCCATGTGGGATGCTGAGGGAAGAATATTTTGACGTTGTAATGGATGGCACACAGCGTCTGGAGTTCTGCTTCTCCGTGCCACACATTCTAATTCTCAACAGGGTCGGAGACTGCAGGCTAATTAGGCTCTGGCAGTGAACATCTCCCCTCGAGGCCCAGAGACCTAACACTGCCTTAAATTCACAACAACACTTTCAACTCTCACAGGGTTGGATACAAAGTAAAGCTCCCTCTACACTGTCCCCATCAAACACTCCCAGGACAGGTACAGCACGGGGTTAGATACAGAGTAAAGCTCCCTCTACACTGTCCCCATCAAACACTCCCAGGACTGGTACAGCACGGGGTTAGATACAGAGTAAAGCTCCCTCTACACTGTCCCCATCAAACACTCCCAGGACAGGTACAGCACGGGGTTAGATACAGAGTAAAGCTCCCTCTACACCGTCCCCATCAAACACTCCCAGGACAGGTACAGCACGGGGTTAGATACAGAGTAAAGCTCCCTCTACACTGTCCCCATCAAACACTCCCAGGACAGGTACAGCACGGGGTTAGATACAGAGTAAAGCTCCCTCTACACCATCCCCATCAAACATTCCCAGGGCAAGTCAGAAGCTTTTTCCCAGGGTGGAAGAGTCAATTACTAGGGGACATAGATTTAAGGTGAGAGGAGAAAACTATAGAGGAGATGTGCAGGGCAAGTTTTTTACGCAGAGGGTAGTGAGTGTCTGGAATTCGCTGCCAGAGGAGGTGGTGGAAGCAGGTACGATAGTGGTGTTTAAGAGGCAGCTTGACAAATGTATGAATAGGATGGGAATAGAGGGATACGGACCCCGGAAGTGCAAAATGTTTTACTTTGACTGGCAATGTGATGGGCGCAGGCTTGGAGGGCCCAAGGGCCTGTTCCTGTGCTGTACTTCATTTTGTTCTTTGCCCTTCCTCTTCAGTCGCCGTCTCGTGGCTGTTTGCGGGATCTTGCTGTGTGCCACTCGGCTGTTGTGGTTCTGATACGACAGCAGTGGGCTCTGTTGAAATAACGGGTTGGTGGGCTGCGGGATTTGTTGAGGTGGGGAGAGGGGCTGGAGTCTCGCAGCCTCTCTCCCTTGCAGCAGGTTTATAGCTGCGGCCGCAGTGTTGCTCCCGAGTTCATTTGTCAGCTGGTTTCCTGTGATATTGCACTGTCAGCCAAATCATTTGTGCTTTCCAGCTAGAACAGTGCTGCAGCTTCTAATTAAAAGCAAGTCCAAAGAGCCTAGCTTGCACATGAATCCATCAATCCCGTAAACCCGCTGCCCTGCAGTTGCTAACTAGGACACAACATATGGACCTGCCCAACCCACACTCGTGGCGCTTGTGGAGGGTCATCTGTTCGGCTAGAGGGGCCGAATGGGATTACAATTACCTCCCTGTTTCCCCTCTGTCAGCCGAGGCAAAGCCCTCACCTCGGAGTTTGAATGCCCTGGGTTTGAGCCCCTACTCCAGTGATTGACCTCCGTAATCCTGGCCCTCGCTCCCAGTGTCAGTAATGAGGGAGCGCCGCACTGTCGGAGGGTCAGTACTGAGGGAGTGCCGCACTGTCGGAGGGTCAGTACTGAGGGAGTGCCGTACTGTCGGAGGGTCAGTACTGAGGGAGTGCCGCACTGTCGGAGGGTCAGTACTGAGGGAGTGACGCACTGTCGGAGGGTCAGTACTGAGGGAGCGCCGCACTGTCGGAGGGTCAGTGCTGAGGGAGCGCCGCACTGTCGAAGGGTCAGTACTGAGGGAGTGCCGTACTGTCGGAGGGTCAGTACTGAGGGAGCGCCGCACTGTCGGAGGGTCAGTACTGAGGGAGCGCCGCACTGTCGGAGGGTCAGTACTGAGGGAGCGCCGCACTGTCGGAGGGTCAGTACTGAGGGAGCGCCGCACTGTCGGAGGGTCAGTACTGAGGGAGCGCCGCACTGTCGGAGGGTCAGTACTGAGGGAGCGCCGCACTGTCGGAGGGTCAGTACTGAGGGAGCGCCGCACTGTCGGAGGGTCAGTACTGAGGGAGCGCCGCACTGTCGGAGGATCAGTACTGAGGGAGTGCCGCACTGTCGGAGGGTCAGTGCTGAGGGAGTGCCGGACAGTCGGAGGGTCAGTACTGAGGGAGTGCCGTACTGTCGGAGGGTCAGTACTGAGGGAGCGCTGCACTGTCGGAGGGTCAGTACTGAGGGAGCGCCGCACTGTCGGAGGGTCAGTACTGAGGGAGTGACGCACTGTCGGAGGATCAGTACTGAGGGAGCGCCGCACTGTCGGAGGGTCAGTACTGAGGGAGTGCCGCACTGTCGGAGGGTCAGTACTGAGGGAGTGCCGCACTGTCGGAGGGTCAGTACTGAGGGAGCGCCGCACTGTCGGAGGGTCAGTACTGAGGGAGCGCCGCACTGTCGGAGGGTCAGTAATGAGGGAGTGCCGCACTGTCGGAGGGTCAGTACTGAGGGAGTGCCGCACTGTCGGAGGGTCAGTACTGAGGGAGTGCCGCACTGTCGGAGGGTCAGTGCTGAGGAAGTGCCGCACTGTCGGAAGTACTGTTTTTCAAGATGAGACGTTAAACCGAGGCCCTGTCTGCCCTGTCGGGTGGGTGTAAAGTATCCTACGGCCGCAACTGAATGGGGAGCGGGACTATAACAGTTTCAGTAGTGCCCCGGGACCCAATATTAAATCCCTCAACCACTTTGAAAATGTGATCAGCTGGTCAATTGTCACATTGCTTTTTGTAGGAGCTTGCTGTGCACAAATTTGTTGCTGTGGTTACCACTTCAAAACAGTGACGAGACATCAAAGAAAGGAACTTCATTGGGTGTCACACGTCACATGCTTCAGGGAACCAGGGCCCTGTGAAATCAGCTGGACAAATGCACGTTTGTCTACATCCTTCTCGGACCGGTGTTCAGGCTAGAAAAGGGAGCTTGATCTTCAAAGGACTGACACAGAGATTTACAAGGATATGCTTCGAGAGCGGAGAGGCTAACATTGTCAGGACAAACATAACAAGCTAGGAGGGTGAATGTGATCAAGGTTCAGAACCTGATAAATAGATTCGGCTGAACGTATCTGCTGGAGAGTTTAGACAGGAGCAGGGGGCATGAACTCAAACTGTGTCAGCGCAAAACTAGATTACCTCAGTCCCTGTGTATATTATAGAGAATAGCAGCCCCTGTGTATATTATAGAGAATAGCAGCCCCAGTGTATATTATAGAGAATAGCAGTCCCTGTGTATATTATAGAGAATAGCAGTCCCTGTGTATATTATAGAGAATAGCAGTCCCTGTGTATATTATAGCGAATAGCAGTCACTGTGTATATTATAGAGAATAGCAGTCCCTGTGTATATTATAGAGAATAGCAGTCCCTGTGTATATTATAGAGAATAGCAGTCCCTGTGTATATTATAGAGAATAGCAGTCCCTGTGTATATTATAGCGAATAGCAGCCCCTGTGTATATTATAGAGAATAGCAGTCCCTGTGTATATTATAGAGAATAGCAGTCCCTGTGTATATTATAGAGAATAGCAGTCCCTGTGTATATTATAGCGAATAGCAGCCCCTGTGTATATTATAGAGAATAGCAGTCCCTGTGTATATTATAGAGAATAGCAGTCACTGTGTATATTATAGAGAATAGCAGTCCCTGTGTATATTATAGAGAATAGCAGTCCCTGTGTATATTATAGCGAATAGCAGCCCCTGTGTATATTATAGAGAATAGCAGTCCCTGTGTATATTATAGAGAATAGCAGTCCCTGTGTATATTATAGAGAATATCGGTCCCTGTGTATATTATAGAGAATAGCAGTCCCTGTGTATGTTATAGAGAATAGCAGCCCCAGTGTATATTATAGAGAATAGCAGTCCCTGTGTATATTATAGAGAATATCAGCCCCTGTGTATATTATAGAGAATAGCAGCCCCTGTGTATGTTATAGAGAATAGCAGCCCCAGTGTATATTATAGAGAATAGCAGTCCCTGTGTATATTATAGAGAATATCAGCCCCTGTGTATATTATAGAGAATAGCAGCCCCTGTGTATATTATAGTGAATAGCAGCCCAAGTGTATATTATAGAGAATAGCATCCCCTGTGTATATTATAGAGAATAGCAGCCCCTGTGTATATTATAGAGAATAGCAGCCCCTGTGTATATTATAGAGAATAGCAGTCCCTGTGTATATTATAGAGAATAGCAGCCCCTGTGTGTATTATAGAGAATTGCAATCCCTGTGTATATTATAGACAATAGCTGTCCCTGTTTATACCATAGAGAATAGCAGCCACTGTGAATATAATGGAGAATTGCAGCCCCTGTGTATATTATAGAGAATAGCAGTCCCTGTATATATTATACAGGATAGCAGTCCCTGTGTATATTGTAAAGAATTGCTGTCCCTATGTATATCACAGAGAATAGCAGCCCCAGTGTATATCACAGTGAATAGCAGTCCCTGTGTATATTGTAAAGAATTGCTGTCCCTGTGTATATTATAGAGAATAGCAGTCCCTGTGTATATTATAGAGAATAGCAGTGTCTGTGTATATTATAAAGAATAGAAGTCACTGTGTAGGCTCTAGAGAATAGCAGCCCCTGTGTATATTATATAGAATAGCAGCCCCTGTTTATATTATAGAAAATAGCAGTCCCTGTGTATATTATAGAGAAGAGCAGTCCCTGTGTATATTATAGAGAATAGCAGTCCCTGTGTATATTATAGAGAATAGCAGGCCCTGTGTATATTATAGAGAATAGCAGCCCCTGTGTATATTATAGAAAAGAGCAGCGCCTGTTTATATTATAGAGAATAGCAGCCCCTGTCTATATTATAGAGAATTGCAGCCCCTGCCTATTTTATAGACAATTGCAGTCCCTGTGTATATTATAGAGAATAGCAGTCCCTGTGTATATTATAGAGAATGGCAGCCCCTGTGTATATTATAGAGAATAGCAGCCCCTGTGTATATTATAGAGAATAGCAGCTCCTGTGTATATTATAGCGAATAGCAGCCCCGATGAATATTATATGGAATAGCAGCCCCTGTGTATATTTTAGAAAATAGCAGCGCCTGTGTATATTATAGAAAATAGCAGCCCCTGTGTATATTATAGAGAATAGCAGCCCCTGTGTATATTATAGAGAATAGCAGTCCCTGTGTATATTATAGAGAATAGCAGTCCCTGTATATATTATAGAGAATAGCAGCGCCTGTGTATATTATAGAGAATAGCAGACCCTGTGTATATTAAAGAGAATATCAGCGCCTGTGTATGTTATAGAGAATTATTTGATAGAGGATTGATGTCCCTGTGTATATTATTGAAAAATACAGTCCCTGTGTATATTATTGAAAAATATAGTCCCTGTGTATGTTATTGAAAAATACAGTCCCTGTGTATATTGTAGAGACGAGCAGTCCCTGTGTATATTATAGAGAATTGCAGCCCCTGTGTATATTTTGTAGAATAGCAGCCCCTGTGTATATTATAGAGAATTGCAGTCCCCATCCTTATTATAGAGAATAGCAGCCCTTGTATATAATATAGAGAAAAGCAGGCTCTGTGTATATTATAGAGAATTGCAACCCCTGTCTATATTATGGAGAATTGTAGTCCCTGTGTATATTATAGAGAATAGCAGCCCTTGTGTGTATTATAGAGAATAGCAGTCCATGTGTATATTATAGAGAAGAGCAGTCCCTGTGTATTTTAAAGAGAATAGCAGTCCCTGTGTATATTATAGAGAATAGCAGTCCCTGTATATATTATACAGGATAGCAGTCCCTGTGTATATTGTAAAGAATTGCTGTCCCTATGAATATCACAGAGAATAGCAGCCCCTGTGTATATTGTAAAGAATTGCTGTCCCTGTGTATATCACAGAGAATAGCAGTCCCTGTGTATATTGTAAAGAATTGCTGTCCCTGTGTATCTTGTACAGGATAGCCGCCCCTGTGTATATCACATTGAATAGCAGCCCGTGTGTATATTATAGAGAATAGCAGTTCCAGTGTATATTATAGAGAATAGCAGTCCCTGTGTATATTCTCTATAATATTCTCTATAATATTATAGAGAATAGTAGTCCCTGTGTATATTACAGAGAATTGCAGTCCCTTTGAATATTACAGAGAATAGCAGTCCCTGTGTATATTATAGAGAATTGCAGTCCCGATCATTATTATAGAGAATAGCAGCCCTTGTATATAATATAGAGAAGAGCAGGCTCTGTGTATATTATAGAGAAGTGCAACCCCTGTCTATATTATGGAGAATTGTAGTCCCTGTGTATATTATAGAGAATAGCAGCCCCTGTGTGTATTATAGAGAATAGCAGTCCATGTGTATATTATAGAGAAGAGCAGTCCCAGTGTATTTTAAAGAGAATAGCAGTCCCTGTGTATATTATAGAGAATAGCAGTCCCTGTGTATATTGTAAAGAATTGCTGTCCCTGTGTATATCACAGAGAATAGCAGCCCCTGTGTATATCACAGAGAATAGCAGTCCCTGTGTATATTGTAAAGAATTGCTGTCCCTGTGTATATTATAGAGAATGGCAGTCCCTGTATATATTATACAGGATAGCAGTCCCTGTGTATATTGTAAAGAATTGATGTCCCTATGTATATCACAGAGAATAGCAGCCCCTGTGTATATCACAGAGAATAGCAGTCCATGTGTATATTGTAAAGAATTGCTGTCCCTGTGTATATTATAGAGAATAGCAGACCCTGTGTATATTATAGAGAATAGCAGCCCCTGTGTATATTATAGAGAATAGCAGCCCCTGTGTATATTCTAGCGAATATCAGCCCCTGTGTATTTTATAGAGAATAGCAGTCCCTGTCTATATTATAAGGAATAGCAGACCCTGTGTATATTATACAAAATAGCAGTCCCTGTGTATATTATAAATAGCAGCCCCTTTGTATATTGTAGAAAATTGGAGACCCTGTGTATATTATAGTGAATTGCAGCCCCTGTGTATGTTATAGAGAATAGCAGTCCCTGTGTATATTACAGAGAATAGCAGTCCCTTTGTATATTACCAAGAATCGCAGTCCCGGTGTATGTTATAGAGAATAGCAGTCCCTGTCTATATTATAGAGAATAGCAGTCCCTGTGTATATTACAGAGAAGAGCATTCCCTGTCTATATTATAGAGAATAGCAGTCTCTGTGTATATTATAGAGAGGAGCAGCCCCTGTCTATATTTTAGAAAAGAGCAGGCTCTGTGTATATTATAGAGAATTGCAACCCCTGTCTACATTATAGAGAATTGTAGTCCCTGTGTATATTATAGAGAATAGCAGCCCTTGTGTGTATTATAGAGAATGGCAGTCCATGTGTATATTATAGAGAATAGCAGTCCCTGTGTATTTTAAAGAGAATAGCAGTCCCTGTGTATATTATAGAGAATAGCAGTCCCTGTGTATATTGTACAGGATAGCTGCCCCTGTGTATATCACATTGAATAGCAGCCCGTGTGTATATTATAGAGAATAGCAGTTCCAGTGTATATTATAGAGAATAGCAGTCCCTGTGTATATTCTCTATAATATTCTCTCTAATATTATAGAAAATAGTAGTCCCTGTGTATATTACAGAGAATTGCAGTCCCTTTGAATATTACAGAGAATAGCAGTCCCTGTGTATATTATAGAGAATAACAGTCCCTGTGTGTATTATAGGGAATATCAGCCCCTGTGTATATTATAGAGAATAGTAACACCTGTGTATATAATAGAGAATAGTAGTCCCTGTGGACATTACAGAAAATAGCAGAGACTGTGTATATTATAGAGAATTGCAACCCCTGCCTATTTTATAGAGCATTGCAGTCCCTGTGTATGTTTTAGAAAATAGCATCGCCTGTGTATATTAAAGAGAATTGCATCCCTTGCCTATATTATAGAGAATTGAAGTCCCTCTGCATATTATAGAAAATAGCAGCGCCTGTTTATATTATAGAGAATAGTAGTCCCTGTGTATATTATAGAGAATAGCAGCCCCTGTGTATATTATAGAGAATAGCAGCCCCTGTGTATATTCTAGAGAATAACAGCCCCTGTGTATATTATAGAGAATAGCAGTCCCTGTCTATATTATAAGGAATAGCAGACCCTGTGTATATTATAGAGAATAGCAGCCCCTGTGTATATTATAGAGAATAGGAGACCCTGTGTATATTATAGCGAATAGCAGTCCCTGTGTATATTATAAAGAATAGCAGTCCCTGTGTATATTATAGAGAATAGCAGTCCCTGTGTATATTATTGAGAAGAGCAGTCCCTGTGTATATTATAGAGAATAGCAGTCTCTGTGTATATTATAGAGAGGAGCAGCCCCTGTCTATATTATAGACAGCAGCAGCCCCTGTCTATATTTTAGAAAATAGCAGCGCCTGTGTATATTATACAGAATTGCAACCTCTCTCTATATTACAGAGAATTGCAGACCCAGTGTCTATCATAGAAAATAGCAGCCCCTGTGTATAATATAGAGAATAGCAGTCCCTGTGTATATTATAGAGAATAGCAGCCCCTGTGTATATTATAGAGAAGAGCAGTCCCTGTGTATATTATAGAGAATAGCAGTCCCCGTGTATACTATAGAGAATAGCAGCCTCTGTGTATATTATAGAGAATAGCAGCCCCTGTCTATCTTATAGAGAAGAGCAGTCCCTGTGTATATTATAGAGAATAGCAGCCCCTCTGTATATTATAGAAAATAGCAGCCCCTGTGTATATTATAGAATACAGCAGCGCCAGTGTATATTATAAAGAATAGCAGCCACTGTGTATATTATAGAGAATTGCAGACCCTGTGTATATTATAGAGAATTGCAGCCCCTGTGTATATTATAGAGAATAGCAGCCCCTGTGTATATTACAGAGAATATCAGTCCCTGTTTATATTATAGAGAATAGCAGTCCCTGTGTATATTACAGAGAATAGCAGTCCCTGTGTATATTATAGAGAATAGCAGCCCCTGTGTATATTACAGAGAATAGCAGTCCATGTGTATATTAAAGAGAATTGCAGTCCCTGTGTATATTATAAAGAATAGCAGTCACTGTGTATGTTATAGAGAATAGCAGCACCTGTGTATATTATAGAGAATAGCAGTCCCTGTGTATATTATAGAGAATGGCAGCCCCTGTGTATATTATAGAGAATAGCAGCCCCTGTTTATATTATAGAGGATAGCAGTCCCTGTGTATATTATAGAGAATAGCAGTCCCTGTGTATACTGTAGCGAATAGCAGCACCTGTGTATATTATAAAGAATAGCAGTCCCTGTGTATATTATAGATAGTAGCAGTCCCTGTGTATATTATGGAGAATAGCTGCCCCTGTGTATATTATAGAGAATAGCAGTCCCTGTGTATATTATAGAGAATAGCAGCCCCTGTGTGTATTATAGAGAATAGCAGCCCTTGTGTATATTGTAGAGAATAGCAGCCCCTGTGTATATTATAGAAAATAGCAGTCCCTGTGTATATTATAGAGAATAGCAGCCCCGGTGTTTATGATAGAGAATAGCAGCCCCTGTGTATATTGCAGAGAATAGCAGTCCCTGTGTATATTATAGAGAATAGCAGTCCCTGTGTATATTATAGAGAATAGCAGTCCCTGTGTATATAATTGAGAATAGCAGTCCCTGTGTATATTGTAGAGAATAGCAGTCCCTGTGTATATTATAGAGAGTAGCAGTCCCTGTGTATATTATAGAGAATAGCAGTCCCTGTGTATATTATAGAGAATAGCAGTCCCTGTGTATATTATAGAGAGTAGCAGTCCCTGTGTATATTATAGAGAATAGCAGCCCCTGTGTATATTATAGAGTGCAGCAGTCCTGTGTATATTATAGAGAATATCAGTCCCTGTGTATATTATAGAGAATAACAGTCCCTGTGTATATTACAAAGAACAGAAATCCCTTTGTATATTGTGGAGAATAGCAGTCCCTGTGTATATTATAGAGAATAGCAGTCCCTTTGTATATTATAGGGAATAGCAGTCCCTGTGTATATTATAGAGAATAGCAGTCCCTGTGTATATTATAGAGAATAGCAGTCCCTGTGTATATTATAGAGAATAGCAGTCCCTGTGTATATTATAGAGAATAGCAGCCCCTGTCTATTTCATAGAGAATTGAAGTCCCAGTGTATATTATAGAGAATAGCAGTCCCTGTGTATATTATAGAGAATAGCAGTCCCTTTGTATATTATAGAGAATAGCAGTCCCTATGTATATTTTAGAAAATAGCAGCGCCTCTGTATATTATAGAGAATTGCAACCCCTGTCTATATTATACAGAATTGCATTCCCTGCGTATATTATACAAAATAGCAGCGCCTGTGTATATTACAGTGAATTGCAACCCCTGTCTATATTATAGAGAATTGCAGTCCCTGTGTATATTATAGAAAATAGCAGTCCCTGTGTATATTATAGAGAATAGCAGGCCCTGTGTATATTATAGAGATGAGCAGTCCCTGTGTATATTATAGAGAATAGGAGTCCCTGTGTATATTATAGTGAATACCAGCCCCTGTGTATATTATAGAAAATAGCAGTGCCTGTGTATATTATAGAGGATAGCAGCCCCTATGTATATTATAGAGAATTGCAGCCCCTGCCTATTTTCTAAACAATTGCAGTCCCTGTGTATATTATAGAGAATAGCAGCCCTGTGTATATTATAGAGAAAAGCAGTCCCTGTGTATATTATAGAGAATAGCAGTCCCTGTGTATATTATAAAGAATAGCAGTCACTGTGTATGTTATAGAGAATAGCAGCCCCTGTGTATATTATAGAGAATAGCAGCCCCTGTGTATATTATAGAAAATAGCAGCCCCTGTGTATAATATAGAGAATAGCAGTCCCTGTGTATATTATAGAGAATAGTAGCCCCTGTGTATATTATAGAGAAGAGCACTCCCTGTGTATATTATAGAGATTAGCAGTCCCTGTGTATATTATAGAGAATAGCAGCCTCTGTGTATATTATAGAAAATAGCAGCCCCTGTGTATATTATAGAGAGGAGCAGCCCCTCTGTATATTATAGAGAATAGCAGCCCTTTTTATATTATAGAAAATAGCAGCCCCTGTGTATACTATAGAAAATAGCAGCGCCTGTGTATATTATAAAGAATAGCAGTCCCTGTGTATATTATAGAGAATAGCAGTCCCTGTGTATATTATAGAGAATTGCAGCCCCTGTGTATATTATAGAGAATAACAGCCCCTCTGTATATTACAGAGAATAGCAGTCCCTGAGTATATTATAGAGAATAGCAGTCCCTGTATATATTACAGAGAATAGCAGTCCCTGTTTATATTATACAGAATAGCAGCCCCTGTGTATATTACAGAGAATAGCAGTCCCTGTGTATATTATAGAGAATAGCAGTCCCTGTGTATATTATAAAGAATAGCAGTCACTGTGTATGTTATAGAGAATAGCAGCCCATGTGTATATTATAGAGAATAGCAGTCCCTGTGTATATTATAGAGAATGGCAGCCCCTGTGTATATTATAGAGAATAGTAGCCCCTGTGTATATTATAGAGAATAGCAGCCCCTGTGTATATTATAGCGAATAGCAGCCCCGGTGAATATTATAGGGAATAGCAGCCCCTGTTTAAATTTTTGAAAATAGCAGCGCCTGTGTATATTATAGAAAATAGCAGCGCCTGTGTGTGTTATAGAGAATTATTTGATAGAGGATTGATGTCCCTGTGTATATTATTGATAAATACAGTCCCTGTGTATATTATTGAAAAATATAGTCCCTGTGTATATTATTAAAAAATACAGTCCCTGCGTATATTGTAGAGAAGAGCAGTCCCTGTGTATATTATAGAGAATAGCAGCCCCTGTGTATATTATAGAGAATAGCAGCCCCTGTGTATATTATAGAGAATAGCAGCCCCTGTGTATATTATAGAAAATAGCAATACCTGTGTATATTATAGGGGATAGCAGCCCCTGCGTATATTATGGAGAAGAGCAGCCCCTGTGTGTATTATAGAGAATAGCAGTCCCTGTTTATATTATAGAGGATAGCAGTCCCTGTGTATATTATAGGGAATAGCAGTCCCTGTGTATACTGTAGCGAATAGCAGCCCCTGTGTATATTATAAAGAATAGCAGTCCCTGTGTATATTAATGATAGTAGCAGTCCCTGTGTATATTATGGAGAATAGCAGCCCCTGTGTATATTATAGAGAATAGCAGACCCTGTGTATATTATAGAGAATTGCAGCCCCTGTGTATATTATAGAGAATAGCAGCCCCTGTGTATATTACAGAGAATAGCAGTCCCTGTGTATATTATAGAGAATAGCAGTCCCTGTATATATTACAGAGAATAGCAGTCCCTGTTTATATTATACAGAATAGCAGCCCCTTTGTATATTACAGAGAATAGCAGTCCCTGTGTATATTATAGAGAATTGCAGTCCCTGTGTATATTATAGAGAATTGCAGCCCCTGCCTATTTTATAGACAATTGCAGTCCCTGTGTATATTATAGAGAATAGCAGTCCCTGTGTATATTATAGAGAATAGCAGTCCCTGTGTATATTATAGAGAATAGCAGTCCCTGAGTATATTATAGAGAATTGAAGTCCCTGTGTATATCATAGAGATTAGCACTCCCTGTATATATTATAGAGAATAGCAGCGCCTGTGTATATTATAGAGAATAGCAGACCCTGTGTATATTATACAGAATATCAGCGCCTGTGTCTGTTATAGAGAATTATTTGATAGAGGCTTGATGTCCCTTTGTATATTATTGAAAAATACAGTCCCTGTGTATATTATTGAAAAATAAAGTCCCTGTGTATATGATTGAAAAATAATGTCCCTGTGTATATTGTAGAGAAGAGCAGTCCCTGTGTATATTATAGAGAATTGCAGCCCCTGTGTATATTTTGTAGAATAGCAGCCCCTGTGTATATTATAGAGAATTGCAATCCCCATCCTTATTATAGAGAATAGCAGCCCTTGTATATAATATAGAGAAGAGCAGGCTCTGTGTATATTATAGAGAATTGTAACCCCTGTCTATATTATGGAGAATTGTAGTCCCTGTGTATATTATAGAGAATAGCAGCCCCTGTGTGTATTATAAAGAATAGCAGTCCATGTGTATATTATAGAGAAGAGCAGTCCCTGTGTATTTTAATGAGAATAGCAGTCCCTGTGTATATTATAGAGATTAGCAGTCCCACTGTATATTATAGAGAATAGCAGCCCCTGTGTATATTATAGAGAATAGCAGCCCCTGTGTATATTATAGAGAATAGCAGCCCCTGTGTATATTATAGAAAATAGCAGTACCTGTGTATATTATAGGGGATAGCAGCCCCTGTGTATATTATGGAGAAGAGCAGCTGCTGTGTGTATTATAGAGAATAGCAGCCCCTGTTTATATTATAGAGGATAGCAGTCCCTGTGTATATTATAGGGAATAGCAGTCCCTGTGTATACTGTAGCGAATAGCAGCCCCTGTGTATATTATAAAGAATAGCAGTCCCTGTGTATATTAATGATAGTAGCAGTCCCTGTGTATATTATGGAGAATAGAAGCCCCTGTGTATATTATAGAGAATAGCAGTCCCTGTGTATATTATAGAGAATAGCAGTCCCTGTGTATATTATAGAGAATAGCAGCCCCTGTGTGTATTATAGAGAATAGCAGCCCCTGTATACATTGTAGAGAATAGCAGTCCCTGTGTATATTACAAAGTACAGATGTCCCTTTTTATATTGTAGAGAATAGCAGCCCCTGTGTATATTGTAGAGAATAGCATCCCCTGTGTATATTATAGAGAGTAGCAGTCCCTGTGTATATTATTCAGAATAGCAGCCCCTGTGTATATTATAGAGAATAGCAGTCCCTCTGTATATTATAGAGAATAGCAGCCCCTGTGTATATTATAGAGTGCAGCAGTCCAGTGTATATTGTGGAGAATAGCAGTCCCTGTGTATATTATAGAGAATAGCAGTCCCTTTGTATATTATAGGGAATAACAGTCCCTGTGTATATTATACAGAATAGCAGTTCCTGTGTATATTATAGAGAATAGCAGTCCCTGTCTATTTCATAGAGAATTGAAGTCCCAGTGTATATTATAGAGTATAGCAGTCCCTGTGTATATTACAGAGAATAACCGTCCCTGTCTATATTATACAGAATAGCAGTCCCTGTGTATATTATAGAGAATAGCAGCCCCTGTGTATATTATAAAGAATAGCAGTCACTGTGTATGCTCTAGAGAATAGCAGCCCCTGTGTATATTATAGAGAATAGCAGCCCCTGTGTGTATTATAGAGAATAGCAGCCCCAGTGTATATTATAGAGAATGGCAGCCCCTGTGTATATTTTAGAAAATAGCAGCGCCTGTGTATATTATAGAAAATAGCAGCGCCTGTGTATGTTATATAGAGAATAGCAGCCCCTGTGTATATTATAGAGAATTACAGTCCCTGTGTATATTATAGAAAATTGCAGCCCCTGCTTATTTTATAGACAATTGCAGTCCCTGTGTATATTATAGAGAATAGCAGTCCCTGTGTATATTATAGAGAATAGCAGTCCCTGTGTATATTATGAAGAATAGCAGTCACTGTGTATGTTATAGAGAATAGCAGCCCCTGTGTATATTATAGAGAATAGCAGGCCCTGTGTATATTATAGAAAATAGCAGTCCATGTGTATATTATAGAGATAAGCAGTCCCTATGTATATTATAGAGAATAGCAGCCCCTGTGTATATTATAAAGAATAGCAGCCCCTGTGTATATTATAGAGAATAGCAGCCCCTGTGTGTATTATAGAGAATAGCAGCCCCTGTGTATATTTTAGAAAATAGCAGTTCCTGTGTATATTATAGAAAATAGCAGCGCCTGTGTATATTATGGAAAATAGCTGTCCCTGTGTATATTATAGAGAAAAGCAGTCCCTATGTATATTATAGAGAATAGCAGCCCCTGTGTATATTATAAAAAATAGCAGTGCCTGTGTATATTATAGAGAATAGCAGTCCCTGTGTTTATTATAGAGAATAGCAGCCCCTGTGTATATTATAGAGAATAGCAGTCCCTGTGTATATTATATAGAATAGCAGTCACTGTGTATGTTATAGAGAATAGCAGCCCCTGTGTATTTTATAGAGAATAGCAGCCCTTGTGTATATTATAGAAAATAGCAGTCCCTGTGTATATTATAGAGAAGAGCAGTCCCTGTGTATATTATAGAGAATAGCAGTCCCTGTGTATATTATAGAGAATAGAAGCCTCTGTGTATATTATAGAAAATAGCAGCCCCTGTGTATATTATAGAAAAGAGCAGCCCCTCTGTATATTAGAGAGATAGCAGCCCCTGTGTATATTATAGAAAATAGCAGCCCCTGTGTATATTATAGAAAAAAGCAGCGCCTGTGTATATTATAAAGAATAGCAGCCCCTGTGTATATTATAGAGAATTGCAGACCCTGTGTATATTTTTGAGAATTGCCGCCCCTATGTATATTATGGAGAATAGGAGCCCCTGTGTATATTACAGAGAATAGCATTCCCTGTGTATATTATAGAGAATAGCAGTCCCTGTGTATATTACAGAGAATATCAGTCCCTGTGTATATTATAGAGAATAGCAGCCCCTGTATATACTACAGAGAATAGCAGTCCCCGTGCATATTATAGCGAATAGCAGTCCCTGTGTATATTATAAAGAATAGCAGTCACTGTGTATGTTATAGAGAATAGCGGTCCCTGTGTATATTATAGAGAATAGCAGTCCCTGTGTATATTATAGAGAATATCAGCGCCTGTGTATATTATAGAGAATAGCAGACCCTGTGTATATTATAGAGAATATCAGAGCCTGTGTATGTTATAGAGAATTATTTGATAGAGGATTGATGTCCCTGTGTATATTATTGATAAATACAGTCCCTTTGTATATTATTGAAAAATATAGTCCCTGTGTATATTATTAAAAAATACAGTCCCTGTGTATATTGTAGAGAAGAGCACTCCCTGTGTATATTATAGAGAATAGCAGCCCCTGTGTATATTATAGAGAATAGCAGCCCCTGTGTATATTATAGAGAATAGCAGCCCCTGTGTATATTATAGAGAAGAGCAGCTGCTGTGTGTATTATAGAGAATCGCAGCCCCTGTGTATATTATAGAGAATAGTAGCCCCTGTGTATATTATAGAGAATAGCAGCCCCTGTGTATATTATAGCGAATAGCAGCCCCGGTGAATATTATAGGGAATAGCAGCCCCTGTTTAAATTTTTGAAAATAGCAGCGCCTGTGTATATTATAGAAAATAGCAGCGCCTGTGTATATTATAGAGAATAGCAGCCCCTGTGTATATTATACAGAATTGCAGTCCCTTTGTATATTATAGAGAATTGCAGCCCCTGCCTATTTTATAGACAATTGCAGTCCCTGTGTATATTATAGAGAATAGCAGTCCCTGTGTATATTATAGAGAATAGCAGTCCCTGTGTATATTATAGAGAATAGCAGTCCCTGAGTATATTATAGAGAATTGATGTCCCTTTGTATATTATTGAGATTAGCACTCCCTGTATATATTATAGAGAATAGCAGCGCCTGTGTGTATTATAGAGAATAGCAGACCCTGTGTATATTATACAGAATATCAGCGCCTGTGTATGTTATAGAGAATTATTTGATAGAGGCTTGATGTCCCTTTGTATATTATTGAAAAATACAGTCCCTGTGTATATTATTGAAAAATAATGTCCCTGTGTATATTATTGAAAAATAATGTCCCTGTGTATATTGTAGAGAAGAGCAGTCCCTGTGTATATTATAGAGAATTGCAGCCCCTGTGTATATTTTGTAGAATAGCAGCCCCTGTGTATATTATAGAGAATTGCAATCCCCATCCTTATTATAGAGAATAGCAGCCCTTGTATATAATATAGAGAAGAGCAGGCTCTGTGTATATTATAGAGAATTGCAACCCCTGTCTATATTATGGAGAATTGTAGTCCCTGTGTATATTATAGAGAATAGCAGCCCCTGTGTGTATTATAAAGAATAGCAGTCCATGTGTATATTATAGAGAAGAGCAGTCCCTGTGTATTTTAATGAGAATAGCAGTCCCTGTGTATATTATAGAGAATAGCAGTCCCACTGTATATTATAGAGAATAGCAGCCCCTGTGTATATTATAGAGAATAGCAGCCCCTGTGTATATTATAGAGAATAGCAGCCCCTGTGTATATTATAGAAAATAGCAGTACCTGTGTATATTATAGGGGATAGCAGCCCCTGTGTATACTATGGAGAAGAGCAGCCCCTGTGTGTATTATAGAGAATAGCAGCCCCTGTTTATATTATAGAGGATAGCAGTCCCTGTGTATATTATAGGGAATAGCAGTCCCTGTGTATACTGTAGCAAATTGCAGCCCCTGTGTATATTATAAAGAATAGCAGTCCCTGTGTATATTAATGATAGTAGCAGTCCCTGTGTATATTATGGAGAATAGCAGTCCCTATGTATATTATAGGGAATAGCAGCTCCTGTGTATATTTTAGAAAATAGCAGCGCCTGTGTATATTATAGAAAATAGCAGCGCCTGTGTATATTATAGAGAATAGCAGCACCTGTGTATATTATACAGAATTGCAGTCCCTGTGTATATTATAGAAAATTGCAGGCCCTGCCTATTTTATAGACAATTGCAGTCCCTGTGTATATTATAGAGAATAGCATTCCCTGTGTATATTATAGAAAATAGCAGTCCCTGTTTATATTATAGAGAATAGCAGTCCCTGTGTAGACGGCATCGAATAGCAGCCCCTGTGTATTTTATAAAGAATAGCAGTCCCTGTGTATATTATAGAGAATAGCAGTCCCTGTGTATATTATAGAGAATAGCATTCCCTGTGTATATTATAGAGAGTAGCAGTCCCAGTGTATATTATAGAAAATAGCAGTCCCTGTGTATATTATAGAGAATAGCAGTCCCGGTGTATATTATAGAGAATAGCAGTCCCTGTGTATATTATAAAGAATAGCAGTCACTGTGTATGTTATAGAGAATAACAGCCCCTGTGTATATTATAGAGAATAGTAGCCACTGTGTATATTATAGAAAATAGCAGTCCCTGTGTATATTATAGAGAAAGGCAGTCCCTATGTATATTATAGAGAATAGCAGCCCCTGTGTATGTTATAGAGAATAGCAGCCCCTGTATATATTATAGAGAATAGAAGCCCCTGTGTATATTTTAGAAAATAACAGGGCCTGTGTATATTATAGACAAAAGCAGCGCCTGTGTATATTATAGAAAATAGCAGCGCCTGTGTATATTATAGAGAATAGCAGCCCCTATGTATATTATAGAGAATTGCAGTCCCTGTGTATATTATAGAGAATAGCAGCCCCTGTGTATATTTTTGAAAATAGCAGCGCCTGTGTATATTATAGAAAAAAGCAGCGCCTGTGTATATTATAGAAAATAGCAGCGCCTGTGTATATTATAGAGAATTGCAGTCCCTTTGTATAGTATAGAGAATAGCAATCAATGTGTACATTATAGAGAATAGCAGTCCCAGTGTATATTATAGAAAATAGCAGTCCCTGTGTATATTATAGAGAATAGCAGTCCCTGTGTATACTGTAGCGAATAGCAGCCCCTGTGTATATTATAAAGAATAGCAGTCCCTGTGTATATTATAGAGAATTGCAGTCCCTGTGTATATTACAGAGAGTAGCAGTTCCTGTGTATATTATACAGAATAGCGGTCCCTGTGTATATTATAAAGAGTAGCAGTCCCTATGCATATTATGGAGAATAGCAGCACCAGTGTATATTATAGAGAATTGCAGTCCCTGTGTATATTATAGAGAATACCAGCCCCTGTGTATATTATAGAGAATAGCGGTCCCTCTGTATATTATTGAGAATAGCAGCCCCTGTGTATATTATAGAGAATAGCAGCCCCTGTGTATATTGTAGAGAATAGCAGCCCCTGTGTATATTATAGAAAATAGCCGTCCCTGTGTATATTATAGAGAGGCACAGTCCCTGTGTATAATATAGAGAATAGCGGTCCCTTTGTATATTATTGAGAATAGCAGCCCCTGTGTATATTATTGAGAATAGCAGCCCCTGTGTTTATTATAGAGAATAGCAGCCCCACTGTATATTATAGAGAATAGCAGCTGCTGTGTATATTATAGAGAATAGCAGCCCCTGTGTGTATTATAGAGAATAGCAGCCCCTGTGTATATTGTAGAGAATAGCAGTCCCTGTGTATATTACAAAGAACAGAAGTCCCTTTGTATAAAATAGAGAATAGCAGCCCCTGTGTATATTATAAAGAATAGCAGTCCCTGTGTATATTATAGAGAATAGCAGTCCCTTTTTATATTATAGAGAATAGCAGCCCCTGTGTGTATTATAGAGAATAGCAGCGCCTGTGTATGTTATAGAGAATAGCAGCCCCTGTGTATATTATAGAGAATTGCAATCCCTGTGTATATTATAGAGAATTGCAGCCCCTGCCTATTTTATAGACAATTTCAGTCCCTGTGTATATTATTTAGAATAGCAGTCCCTGTGTATATTATAGAAAATAGCAGTCCCTGTGTATATTATAGAGAATCGCAGTCCCTGTGTATACTGTAGCGAATAGCAGCCCCAGTGTATATTATAAAGAATAGCAGTCCCTGTGTATGTTATAGAGAATAGCAGTCCCTGTGTATATTATAGAGAATAGCAGTCCCTGTGTATATTATAGAGAGTAGCAGTCCCTGTGTATATTATAGAGAATAGCGGTCCCTTTGTATATTGTGGAGAATTGCAGTCCCTGTGTATATTATAGAGAATACCAGTCCCTTTGCATATTATAGGGAATAGCAGTCCATGTGTATATTATAGATAATAGCAGTTCCTGTGTATATTATAGAGAATAGCAGTCCCTGTGTATATTATAGAGAAAAGCAGTCCCTGTGTATGTTATAGAGAATAGCAGCCCCTGTCTATTTCATAGAGAATTGAAGTCCCAGTGTATATTATAGAGTATAGCAGTCCCTGTGTATATTACAGAGAATAACCGTCCCTGTGTATATTATAGAGAATAGCAGTCCCTCGGTATATCATAGAGAATAGCAGCCCCTGTGTATATTATAAAGAATAGCAGTCACTGTGTATGCTCTAGAGAATAGCATCCCCTGTGTATATTATAGAGAATAGCAGCCCCTGTGTGTATTATACAGAATAGCAGCCCCAGTGTATATTATAGAGAATGGCAGCCCCTGTGTATATTTTAGAAAATAGCAGCGCCTGTGTATATTATAGAAAATAGCAGCGCCTGTGTATATTATAGAGAATTGCAGCCCTGTGTATATTATAGAGAATTACAGTCCCTGTGTATATTATAGAAAATTGCAGCCCCTGCCTATTTTATAGACAATTGCAGTCCCTATGTATATTATAGAGAATAGCAGTCCCTGAGTATATTATAGAGAATAGCAGTCCCTGTGTATTTTATAAAGAATAGCAGTCACTGTGTATGTTATAGAGAATAGCAGCCCCTGTGTATATTATAGAGAATAGCAGCACCTGTTTATATTATAGAAAATAGCAGTCCCTGTGTATAATATAGAGATAAGCAGTCCCTATGTAAATTATAGAGAATAGCAGCCCCTGTGTATATTATAAAGAATAGCAGCCCCTGTATATATTATAGAGAATAGCAGCCCCTGTGTGTATTATAGAGAATAGCAGCCCCTGTGTATATTTTAGAAAATAGCAGTTCCTGTGTATATTATAGAAAATAGCAGCGCCTGTGTATATTATGGAAACTAGCTGTCCCTGTGTATATTATAGAGAAAAGCAGTCCCTATGTATATTATAGAGAATAGCAGCTCCTGTGTATATTATAAAAAATAGCAGTGCCTGTGTATATTATAGAGAATAGCAGTCTCTGTGTATATTATAGAGAGTAGCAGCCCCTGTGTATATTATAGAGATTAGCACTCCCTGTGTTTATTATAGAGAATAGCAGCCCCTGTGTATATTATAGAGAATTGCAGCCCCTGCCGATTTTAAAGACAATTGCAGTCCCTGTGTATATTATGGAGAATAGCAGCCCCTGTGCATATTATAGAGAATAGCAGTCCCTGTGTATATTATATAGAATAGCAGTCACTGTGTATGTTATAGAGAATGGCAGCCCCTGTGTATATTATAGAGAATAGCAGCCCTTGTGTATATTATAGAAAATAGCAGTCCCTGTGTATATTATAGAGAAGAGCAGTCCCTGTGTATATTATAGAGAGTAGCAGTCCCTGTGTATATTATAGAGAATAGAAGCCTCTGTGTATATTATAGAAAATAGCAGCCCCTGTGTATGTTATAGACAAGAGCAGCCCCTCTGTATATTATAGAGATAGCAGCCCCTGTGTATATTATAGAAAATAGCAGCCCCTGTGTATATTATAGAAAATAGCAGCGCCTGTGTATATTATAAAGAATAGCAGCCCCTGTGTATATTATAGAGAATTGCAGACCCTGTGTATATTGTGGAGAATAGGAGCCCCTGTGTATATTACAGAGAATAGCATTCCCTGTGTATATTATAGAGAATAGCAGTCCCTGTGTATATTACAGAGAATATCAGTCCCTGTGTATATTATAGAGAATAGCAGCCCCTGTATATATTACAGAGAATAGCAGTCCCTGTGTATATTATAGCGAATAGCAGTCCCTGTCTATATTATAAAGAATAGCAGTCACTGTGTATGTTATAGAGAATAGCAGCCCCTGTGTATATTATAGAGAATAGCAGTCCCTGTGTATATTATAGAGAATGGCAGCCCCTGTGTATATTATAGAGAATAGCAGCCCCTGTGTATATTATAGAGAATAGCAGCCCCTGTGTATATTATTGAGAATTGCAGTCCCTGTGTATATTATAGAGAATAGCAGTCTCTGTGTATATTATAGAGAATCGCAGCGCCTGTGTATATTATAGAGAATAGCAGACCCTGTGTATATTATAGAGAATATCAGCGCCTGTGTATGTTATAGAGAATTATTTGATAGATGATTGATGTCCCTGTGTATATTATTGATAAATACAGTCCCTGTGTATATTATTGAAAAATATAGTCCCTGTGTGTATTATTAAAAAATACAGTCCCTGTGTATATTGTAGAGAAGAGCAGTCCCTGTGTATATTATAGAGAATTGCAGCCCCTGTCTATATTATGTAGAATAGCAGCCCCTGTGTATATTATAGAGAATTGCAGTCCCCATCCTTATTATAGAGAAAAGCAGCCCTTGTTTATAATATAGAGAAGAGCCGGCTCTGTGGATATTATAGAGAATTGCAACCCCTGTCTATATTGTGGAGAATTGTAGTCGCTGTGTGTATTACAGAGAATAGCAGTCCATGTGTATATTATAGAGAAGAGCAGTCCCTGTGTATTTTAAAGAGAATAGCAGTCCCTGTGTATATTATAGAGAATAGCAGCCCCTGTGTATATTATAGAGAATAGCAGCACCTGTTTATATTATAGAGAATAGAAGCCCCTGTGTATATTATAGAAAATAGCAGTACCTGTGTATATTATAGGGGATAGCAGCCCCTGTGTATATTATGGAGAAGAGCAGCTCCTGTGTGTATTATAGAGAATAGCAGCCCCTGTTTATATTGTAGAGGATAGCAGTCCCTGTGTATACTGTAGCGAATGGCAACCCCTGTGTATATTATAAAGAATAGCAGTCCCTGGGTATATTGTAGAGAATAGCAGTCTCTGTGTATATTATAGAGAAAAGCAGTCCCTATGTATATTATAGGGAATAGCAGCTCCTGTGTATATTTTAGAAAATAGCAGCGCCTGTGTATATTATAGAAAATAGCAGCGCCTGTGTATATTATAGAGAATAGCAGCACCTGTGTATATTATACAGAATTGCAGTCCCTGTGTATATTATATAAAATTGCAGGCCCTGCCTATTTTATACACAATTGCAGTCCCTGTGTATATTATAGAGAATAGCATTCCCTGTGTATATTATAGAAAGTAGCAGTCCCTGTTTATATTATAGAGAATAGCAGTCCCTGTGTAGACTGCAGCGAATAGCAGCCCCTGTGTATTTTATAAAGAATAGCAGTCCCTGTGTATATTATAGCGAATAGCAGTCCCTGTGTATATTATAGAGAATAGCATTCCCTGTGTATATTATAGAGAGTAGCAGTCCCAGTGTATATTATAGAAAATAGCAGTCCCTGTGTATATTATAGAGAAAAGCAGTCCCTGTGTATATTATAGAGAACAGCAGTCCCGGTGTATATTATAGAGAATAGCAGTCCCTGTGTATATTATAAAGAATATCAGTCACTGTGTATGTTATAGAGAATAACAGCCCCTGCGTATATTATAGAGAATAGTAGCCACTGTGTATATTATAGAAAATAGCAGTCCCTGTGTATATTATAGAGAAAGGCAGTCCCTATGTATATTATAGAGAATAGCAGCCCCTGTGTATATTATAGAGAATTGCAGTCCCTTTGTATAGTATAGAGAATAGCAGTCAATGTGTACATTATAGAGAATAGCAGTCCCAGTGTATATTATAGAAAATAGCAGTCCCTGTGTATATTATAGAGAATAGCAGTCCCTGTGTATGCTGTAGCGAATAGCAGCCCCTGTGTATATTATAAAGAATAGCAGTCCCTGTGTATATTATAGAGAATTGCAGTCCCTGTGTATATTATAGAGAGTAGCAGTTCCTGTGTATATTATACAGAATAGCGGTCCCTGTGTATATTATAAAGAGTAGCAGTCCCTATGCATATTATGGAGAGTAGCAGCACCAGTGTATATTATAGAGAATTGCAGTCCCTGTGTATATTATAGAGAATAGCGGTCCCTCTGTATATTATTGAGAATAGCAGCCCCTGTGTATATTAAAGAGAATAGCAGCCCCTGTGTATATTGTAGAGAATAGCAGCCCCTGTGTATATTATAGAAAATAGCTGTCCCTGTATATATTATAGAGAGGCACAGTCCCTGTGTATAATATAGAGAATAGCGGTCCCTTTGTATATTATTGAGAATAGCAGCCCCTGTGTATATTATTGAGAATAGCAGCCCCTGTGTTTATTATAGAGAATAGCAGCCCCACTGTATATTATAGAGAATAGCAGCTGCTGTGTATATTATAGAGAATAGCAGCCCCTGTGTGTATTATAGAGAATAGCAGCCCCTGTGTATATTGTAGAGAATAGCACTCCCTGTGTATATTACAAAGAACAGAAGTCCCTTTGTATAAAATAGAGAATAGCAGCCCCTGTGTATATTGTAGAGAATAGCATCCCCTGTGTATATTATAGAGAGTTGCAGCCCCTGTGTATATTATAGAGAATAGCAGCCCCTGTGTATATTATAGAGAGTAGCAGTACCTGTTTATATTATAGAGAGTAGCAGTCCCTGTGCATATTTTTGAGAATAGCTGCCCCTGTGTATATTATAGAGAGTAGCAGTCCCTCTGTATATTATAGAGAATAGCAGTCCCTGTGTATATTATAGAGAATCGGAGTCCCTGTGTATATTATAAAGAATAGCAGTCACTGTGTATGTTATAGAGAATAGCAGCCCCTCTGTATATTATAGAGAAAAGTAGCCCCTGTGTATATTATAGAAAACAGCAGTCCCTGTGTATATTATAGAGAAAAGCAGTCCCTATGTATATTATAGAGAATATCAGCCCCTGTGTATATTATAGATTATAGCAGTCCCTTTTTATATTATAGAGAATAGCAGCCCCTGTGTGTATTATAGAGAATAGCAGCGCCTGTGTATGTTACAGAGAATAGCAGCCCCTGTGTATATTATAGAGAATTGCAATCCCTGTGTATATTATAGAGAATTGCAGCCCCTGCCTATTTTATAGACAATTTCAGTCTCTGTGTATATTATTTAGAATAGCAGTCCCTGTGTATATTATAGAAAATAGCAGTCCCTGTGTATATTATAGAGAATCGCAGTCCCTGTGTATACTGTAGCGAATAGCAGCCCCAGTGTATATTATAAAGAATAGCAGTCCCTGTGTATATTATAGAGAATATCAGTCCCTGTGTATATTATAGAGAATAGCAGTCCCTGTGTATATTATAGAGAGTAGCAGTCCCTGTGTATATTATAGAGAATAGCGGTCCCTTTGTATATTGTGGAGAATTGCAGTCCCTGTGTATATTATAGAGAATATCAGTCCCTTTGTATATTATAGGGAATAGCAGTCCCTGTGTATATTATAGATAATAGCAGTTCCTGTGTATATTATAGAGAATAGCAGTCCCTGTGTATATTATAGAGAAAAGCAGTCCCTGTGTATGTTATAGAGAATAGCAGCCCCTGTCTATTTCATAGAGAATTGAAGTCCCAGTGTATATTATAGAGTATAGCAGTCCCTGTGTATATTACAGAGAATAACCATCCCTGTGTATATTATTGGGAATAGCAGTCCCTGTGTATATTATAGAGAATAGCAGCCCCTGTGTATATTATAAAGAAATGCAGTCACTGTGTATGCTCTAGAGAATAGCAGCCCCTGTGTATATTATAGAGAATAGCAGCCCCTGTGTGTATTATAGAGAATAACAGCCCCAGTGTATATTATAGAGAATTGCAGCCCCTGTGTATATTTTTTAGAAAATAGCAGCGCCTGTGTATATTATAGAAAATAGCAGCGCCTGTGTTTATTATAGAGAATAGCAGCCCCTGTGTATATTGTAGAGAATTGCAGTCCCTGTGTATATTATAGAAAATTGCAGCCCCTGCCTATTTTATTGACAATTGCTCTCCCTGTGTATATTATAGAGAATAGCAGTCGCTGTGTATATTATAGAGAATAGCAGACCCTGTGTATATTATAAAGAATAGCAGTCACAGTGTATGTTCTAGAGAATAGCTGCCCCTGTGTATATTATAGAGAATAGCAGTCCCTGTGTACATTACAGAGAATAGCAGTCCATGTGTATATTATAGAGAAGAGCAGTCCCTGTGTATTTTAAAGAGAATAGCAGTCCCTGTGTATATTATAGAGAATAGCAGCCCCTGTGTATATTATAGAGAATAGCAGCACCTGTTTATATTATAGAGAATAGCAGCCCCTGTGTATATTATAGAGAATAGCAGTCCCTGTGTATATTATAGAGAATAGCATTCCCTGTGTATATTATAGAGAGTAGCAGTCCCTGTGTATATTATAGAAAATAGCAGTCCCTGTGTATATTATAGAGAATAGCAGTCCCGGTGTATATTATAGAGAATAGCAGTCCCTGTGTATATTATAAAGAATAGCAGTCACTGTGTATGTTATAGAGAATAACAGCCCCTGTGTATATTATAGAGAATAGTAGCCACTGTGTATATTATAGAAAATAGCAGTCCCTGTGTATATTATAGAGGAAGGCAGTCCCTATGTATATTATAGAGAATAGCAGCCCCTGTGTATATTATAGAGAATAGCAGCCCCTGTATATATTATAGAGAATAGAAGCCCCTGTGTATATTTTAGAAAATAACAGGGCCTGTGTATATTATAGACAAAAGCAGCGCCTGTGTATATTATAGAAAATAGCAGCGCCTGTGTATATTATAGAGAATAGCAGCCCCTATGTATATTATAGAGAATTGCAGTCCCTGTGTATATTATAGAGAATAGCAGCCCCTGTGTATATTTTTGAAAATAGCAGCGCCTGTGTATATTATAGAAAAAAGCAGCGCCTGTGTATATTATAGAAAATAGCAGCGCCTGTGTATATTATAGAGAATTGCAGTCCCTTTGTATAGTATAGAGAATAGCAGTCAATGTGTACATTATAGAGAATAGCAGTCCCAGTGTATATTATAGAAAATAGCAGTCCCTGTGTATATTATAGAGAATAGCAGTCCCTGTGTATACTGTAGCGAATAGCAGCCCCTGTCTATATTATAAAGAATAGCAGTCCCTGTGTATATTATAGAGAATTGCAGTCCCTGTGTATATTACAGAGAGTAGCAGTTCCTGTGTATATTATACAGAATAGCGGTCCCTGTGTATATTATAAAGAGTAGCAGTCCCTAAGCATATTATGGAGAATAGCAGCACCAGTGTATATTATAGAGAATTGCAGTCCCTGTGTATATTATAGAGAATAGCAGCCCCTGTGTATATTATAGAGAATAGCGGTCCCTCTGTATATTATTGAGAATAGCAGCCCCTGTGTATATTATAGAGAATAGCAGCCCCTGTGTATATTGTAGAGAATAGCAGCCCCTGTGTATATTATAGAAAATAGCCGTCCCTGTGTATATTATAGAGAGGCACAGTCCCTGTGTATAATATAGAGAATAGCGGTCCCTTTGTATATTATTGAGAATAGCAGCCCCTGTGTATATTATTGAGAATAGCAGCCCCTGTGTTTATTATAGAGAATAGCAGCCCCACTGTATATTATAGAGAATAGCAGCTGCTGTGTGTATTATAGAGAATAGCAGCCTCTGTGTATATTGTAGAGAATAGCAGTCCCTGTGTATATTACAAAGAACAGAAGTCCCTTTGTATAAAATAGAGAATAGCAGCCCCTGTGTATATTATAAAGAATAGCAGTCCCTGTGTATATTATAGAGAATAGCAGTCTCTTTTTATATTATAGAGAATAGCAGCCCCTGTGTGTATTATAGAGAATAGCAGCGCCTGTGTATGTTATAGAGAATAGCAGCCCCTGTGTATATTATAGAGAATTGCAATCCCTGTGTATATTATAGAGAATTGCAGCCCCTGCCTATTTTATAGACAATTTCAGTCCCTGAGTATATTATTTAGAATAGCAGTCCCTGTGTATATTATAGAAAATAGCAGTCCCTGTGTATATTATAGAGAATCGCAGTCCCTGTGTATACTGTAGCGAATAGCAGCCCCAGTGTATATTATAAAGAATAGCAGTCCCTGTGTATATTATAGAGAATAGCAGTCCCTGTGTATATTATAGAGAATAGCAGTCTCTGTGTATATTATAGAGAGTAGCAGTCCCTGTGTATATTATAGAGAATAGCGGTCCCTTTGTATATTGTGGAGAATTGCAGTCCCTGTGTATATTATAGAGAATAGCAGTCCCTTTGTATATTATAGGGAATAGCAGTCCCTGTGTATATTATAGATAATAGCAGTTCCTGTGTATATTATAGAGAATAGCAGTCCCTGTGTATATTATAGAGAAAAGCAGTCCCTGTGTATGTTATAGAGAATAGCAGCCCCTGTCTATTTCATAGAGAATTGAAGTCCCAGTGTATATTATAGAGTATAGCAGTCCCTGTGTATATTACAGAGAATAACCATCCCTGTGTATATTATTGGGAATTGCAGTCCCTGTGTATATTATAGAGAATAGCAGCCCCTGTGTATATTATAAAGAAATGCAGTCACTGTGTATGCTCTAGAGAATAGCAGCCCCTGTGTATATTGTAGAGAATAGCAGCCCCTTTGTGTATTATAGAGAATAACAGCCCCAGTGTATATTATAGAGAATTGCAGGCCCTGTGTATATTTTTTAGAAAATGGCAGCGCCTGTGTATATTATAGAAAATAGCAGCGCCTGTGTTTATTATAGACAATAGCAGCCCCTGTGTATATTATAGAGAATTGCAGTCCCTGTGTATATTATAGAAAATTGCAGCCCCTGCCTGTTTTATTGACAATTGCTCTCCCTGTGTATATTATAGAGAATAGCAGTCGCTGTGTATATTATAGAGAATAGCAGACCCTGTGTATATGATAAAGAATAGCAGTCACAGTGTATGTTCTAGAGAATAGCTGCCCCTGTGTATATTATAGAGAATAGCAGTCCCTGTGTACATTACAGAGAATAGCAGTCCATGTGTATATTATAGAGAAGTGCAGTCCCTGTGTATTTTAAAGAGAATGGCAGTCCCTGTGTATATTATAGAGAATAGCAGCCCCTGTGTATATTATAGAGAATAGCAGCACCTGTTTATATTATAGAGAATAGCAGCCCCTGTGTATATTATAGAGAATAGCAGTCCCTGTGTATGTTATAGAGAATAGCATTCCCTGTGTATATTATAGAGAGTAGCAGTCCCTGTGTATATTATAGAAAATAGCAGTCCCTGTGTATATTATAGAGAAAAGCAGTCCCAGTGTATATTATAGAGAATAGCAGTCCCGGTGTATATTATAGAGAATAGCAGTCCCTGTGTATATTATAAAGAATAGCAGTCACTGTGTATGTTATAGAGAATAACAGCCCCTGTGTATATTATAGAGAATAGTAGCCACTGTGTATATTATAGAAAATAGCAGTCCCTGTGTATATTATAGAGAAAGGCAGTCCCTATGTATATTATAGAGAATAGCAGCCCCTGTGTATATTATAGAGAATAGCAGCCCCTGTATATATTATAGAGAATAGAAGCCCCTGTGTATATTTTAGAAAATAACAGGGCCTGTGTATATTATAGACAAAAGCAGCGCCTGTGTATATTATAGAAAATAGCAGCGCCTGTGTATATTATAGAGAATAGCAGCCCCTATGTATATTATAGAGAATTGCAGTCCCTGTGTATATTATAGAGAATAGCAGCCCCTGTGTATATTTTTGAAAATAGCAGCGCCTGTGTATATTATAGAAAAAAGCAGCGCCTGTGTATATTATAGAAAATAGCAACGCCTGTGTATATTATAGAGAATTGCAGTCCCTTTGTATAGTATAGAGAATAGCAGTCAATGTGTACATTATAGAGAATAGCAGTCCCAGTGTATATTATAGAAAATAGCAGTCCCTGTGTATATTATAGAGAATAGCAGTCCCTGTGTATACTGTAGCGAATAGCAGCCCCTGTGTATATTATAAAGAATAGCAGTCCCTGTGTATATTATAGAGAATTGCAGTCCCTGTGTATATTATAGAGAGTAGCAGTTCCTGTGTATATTATACAGAATAGCGGTCCCTGTGTATATTATAAAGAGTAGCAGTCCCTATGCATATTATGGAGAATAGCAGCACCAGTGTATATTACAGAGAATTGCAGTCCCTGTGTATATTATAGAGAATAGCAGCCCCTGTGTATATTATAGAGAATAGCGGTCCCTCTGTATATTATTGAGAATAGCAGCCCCTGTGTATATTATAGAGAATAGCAGCCCCTGTATATATTGTAGAGAATAGCAGCCCCTGTGTATATTATAGAAAATAGCCGTCCCTGTGTATATTATAGAGAGGCACAGTCCCTGTGTATAATATAGAGGATAGCGGTCCCTTTGTATATTATTGAGAATAGCAGCCCCTGTGTATATTATTGAGAATAGCAGCCCCTGTGTTTATTATAGAGAATAGCAGCCCCACTGTATATTATAGAGAATAGCAGCTGCTGTATATATTATAGAGAATAGCAGCCCCTGTGTGTATTATAGAGAATAGCAGCCCCTGTGTATATTGTAGAGAATAGCAGTCCCTTTTTATATTATAGAGAATAGCAGCCCCTGTGTGTATTATAGAGAATAGCAGCCCCTGTGTGTATTATAGAGAATAGCAGTCCCTGTGTATATTATAGAGAATTGCAATCCCTGTGTATATTATAGAGAATTGCAGCCCCTGCCTATTTTATAGACAATTTCAGTCCCTGTGTATATTATTTAGAATAGCAGTCCCTGTGTATATTATAGAAAATAGCAGTCCCTGTGTATATTATAGAGAATCGCAGTCCCTGTGTATACTGTAGCGAATAGCAGCCCCAGTGTATATTATAAAGAATATCAGTCCCTGTGTATATTATAGAGAATAGCAGTCCCTGTGTATATTATAGAGAATAGCAGTCCCTGTGTATATTATAGAGAGTAGCAGTCCCTGTGTATATTATAGAGAATAGCGGTCCCTTTGTATATTGTGGAGAATTGCAGTCCCTGTGTATATTATAGAGAATAGCAGTCCCTTTGTATATTATAGGGAATAGCAGTCCCTGTGTATATTATAGATAATAGCAGTTCCTGTGTATATTATAGAGAATAGCAGTCCCTGTGTATATTATAGAGAAAAGCAGTCCCTGTGTATGTTATAGAGAATAGCAGCCCCTGTCTATTTCATAGAGAATTGAAGTCCCAGTGTATATTATAGAGTATAGCAGTCCCTGTGTATATTACAGAGAATAACCATCCCTGTGTATATTATTGGGAATAGCAGTCCCTGTGTATATTATAAAGAAATGCAGTCACTGTGTATGCTCTAGAGAATAGCAGCCCCTGTGTATATTATAGAGAATAGCAGCCCCTGTGTGTATTATAGAGAATAACAGCCCCAGTGTATATTATAGAGAATTGCAGCCCCTGTGTATATTTTTTAGAAAATAGCAGCGCCTGTGTATATTATAGAAAATAGCCGCGCCTGTGTTTATTATACAGAATAGCAGCCCCTGTGTATATTATAGTGAATTGCAGTCCCTGTGTATATTATAGAAAATTGCAGCCCCTGCCTATTTTATTGACAATTGCTCTCCCTGTGTATATTATAGAGAATAGCAGTCGCTGTGTATATTATAGAGAATAGCAGACCCTGTGTATATTATAAAGAATAGCAGTCACGGTGTATGTTCTAGAGAATAGCTGCCCCTGTGTATATTATAGAGAATAGCAGTCCCTGTGTACATTACAGAGAATAGCAGTCCATGTGTATATTATAGAGAAGAGCAGTCCCTGTGTATTTTAAAGAGAATAGCAGTCCCTGTGTATATTATAGAGAATAGAAGCCCCTGTGTATATTATAGAGAATAGCAGCACCTGTTTATATTATAGAGAATAGCAGCCCCTGCGTATATTATAGAGAATAGCAGTCCCTGTGTATATTATAGAGAATAGCATTCCCTGTGTATATTATAGAGAGTAGCAGTCCCTGTGTATATTATAGAAAATAGCAGTCCCTGTGTATATTATAGAGAAAAGCGGTCCCTGTGTATATTATAGAGAATAGCAGTCCCGGTGTATATTATAGAGAATAGCAGTCCCTGTGTATATTATAAAGAATAGCAGTCACTGTGTATGTTATAGAGAATAACAGCCCCAGTGTATATTATAGAGAATAGTAGCCACTGTGTATATTATAGAAAATAGCAGTCCCTGTGTATATTATAGAGAAAGGAAGTCCCTATGTATATTATAGAGAATAGCAGCCCCTGTGTATATTATAGACAAAAGCAGCGCCTGTGTATATTATAGAAAATAGCAGCGCCTGTGTATATTATAGAGAATAGCAGCCCCTATGTATATTATAGAGAATTGCAGTCCCTGTGTATATTATAGAGAATAGGGACCCCTGTGTATATTTTTGAAAATAGCAGCGCCTGTGTATATTATAGAAAAAAGCAGCGCCTGTGTATATTATAGAAAATAGCAGCGCCTGTGTATATTATAGAGAATTGCAGTCCCTTTGTATAGTATAGAGAATAGCAGTCAATGTGTACATTATAGAGAATTGCAGTCCCAGTGTATATTATAGAGAATAGCAGTCCCTGTGTATACTGTAGCGAATAGCAGCCCCTGTGTATATTATAAAGAATAGCAGTCCCTGTGTATATTATAGAGAATTGCAGTCCCTGTGTATATTATAGAGAGTAGCAGTTCCTGTGTATATTATACAGAATAGCGGTCCCTGTGTATATTATAAAGAGTAGCAGTCCCTATGCATATTATGGAGAATAGCAGCACCAGTGTATATTATAGAGAATTGCAGTCCCTGTGTATATTATAGAGAATAGCAGCCCCTGTGTATATTATAGAGAATAGCAGCCCCTGTGTATATTATAGAGAATAGCAGTCCCTGTGTATATTATAGAGAATAGCATTCCCTGTGTATATTATAGAGAGTAGCAGTCCCTGTGTATATTATAGAAAATAGCAGTCCCTGTGTATATTATAGAGAAAAGCAGTCCCTGTGTATATTATAGAGAATAGCAGTCCCGGTGTATATTATAGAGAATAGCAGTCCCTGTGTATATTATAAAGAATAGCAGTCACTGTGTATGTTATAGAGAATAACAGCCCCTGTGTATATTATAGAGAATAGTAGCCACTGTGTATATTATAGAAAATAGCAGTCCCTGTGTATATTATAGAGAAAGGCAGTCCCTATGTATATTATAGAGAATAGCAGCCCCTGTGTATATTATAGAGAATAGCAGCCCCTGTATATATTATAGAGAATAGAAGCCCCTGTGTATATTTTAGAAAATAACAGGGCCTGTGTATATTATAGACAAAAGCAGCGCCTGTGTATATTATAGAAAATAGCAGCGCCTGTGTATATTATAGAGAATAGCAGCCCCTATGTATATTATAGAGAATTGCAGTCCCTGTGTATATTATAGAGAATAGCAGCCCCTGTGTATATTTTTGAAAATAGCAGCGCCTGTGTATATTATAGAAAAAAGCAGCGCCTGTGTATATTATAGAAAATAGCAGCGCCTGTGTATATTATAGAGAATTGCAGTCCCTTTGTATAGTATAGAGAATAGCAGTCAATGTGTACATTATAGAGAATAGCAGTCCCAGTGTATATTATAGAAAATAGCAGTCCCTGTGTATATTATAGAGAATAGCAGTCCCTGTGTATACTGTAGCGAATAGCAGCCCCTGTGTATATTATAAAGAATAGCAGTCCCTGTGTATATTATAGAGAATTGCAGTCCCTGTGTATATTATAGAGAGTAGGAGTTCCTGTGTATATTATACAGAATAGCGGTCCCTGTGTATATTATAAAGAGTAGCAGTCCCTATGCATATTATGGAGAATAGCAGCACCAGTGTATATTATAGAGAATTGCAGTCCCTGTGTATATTATAGAGAATAGCAGCCCCTGTGTATATTATAGAGAATAGCGGTCCCTCTGTATATTATTGAGAATAGCAGCCCCTGTGTATATTATAGAGAATAGCAGCCCCTGTGTATATTGTAGAGAATAGCAGCCCCTGTGTATATTATAGAAAATAGCCGTCCCTGTGTATATTATAGAGAGGCACAGTCCCTGTGTATAATATAGAGAATAGCGGTCCCTTTGTATATTATTGAGAATAGCAGCCCCTGTGTATATTATTGAGAATAGCAGCCCCTGTGTTTATTATAGAGAATAGCAGCCCCACTGTATATTATAGAGAATAGCAGCTGCTGTGTATATTATAGAGAATAGCAGCCCCTGTGTGTATTATAGAGAATAGCAGCCCCTGTGTATATTGTAGAGAATAGCAGTCCCTGTGTATATTACAAAGAACAGAAGTCCCTTTGTATAAAATAGAGAATAGCAGCCCCTGTGTATATTATAAAGAATAGCAGTCCCTGTGTATATTATAGAGAATAGCAGTCCCTTTTTATATTATAGAGAATAGCAGCCCCTGTGTGTATTATAGAGAATAGCAGCGCCTGTGTATGTTATAGAGAATTGCAGCCCCTGTGTATATTATAGAGAATTGCAATCCCTGTGTATATTATAGAGAATTGCAGACCCTGCCTATTTTATAGACAATTTCAGTCCCTGTGTATATTATTTAGAATAGCAGTCCCTGTGTATATTATAGAAAATAGCAGTCCCTGTGTATATTATAGAGAATCGCAGTCCCTGTGTATACTGTAGCTAATAGCAGCCCCAGTGTATATTATAAAGAATAGCAGTCCCTGTGTATATTATAGAGAATAGCAGTCCCTGTGTATATTATAGAGAATAGCAGTCCCTGTGTATATTATAGAGAGTAGCAGTCCCTGTGTATATTATAGAGAATAGCGGTCCCTTTGTATATTGTGGAGAATTGCAGTCCCTGTGTATATTATAGAGAATAGCAGTCCCTTTGTATATTATAGGGAATAGCAGTCCCTGTGTATATTATAGATAATAGCAGTTCCTGTGTATATTATAGAGAATAGCAGTCCCTGTGTATATTATAGAGAAAAGCAGTCCCTGTGTATGTTATAGAGAATAGCAGCCCCTGTCTATTTCATAGAGAATTGAAGTCCCGGTGTATATTATAGAGTATAGCAGTCCCTGTCTATATTACAGAGAATAACCATCCCTGTGTATATTATTGGGAATAGCAGTCCCTGTGTATATTATAGAGAATAGCAGCCCCTGTGTATATTATAAAGAAATGCAGTCACTGTGTATGCTCTAGAGAATAGCAGCCCCTGTGTATATTATAGAGAATAGCAGCCCCTGTGTGTATTATAGAGAATAACAGCCCCAGTGTATATTATAGAGAATTGCAGCCCCTGTGTATATTTTTTAGAAAATAGCAGCGCCTGTGTATATTATAGAAAATAGCAGCGCCTGTGTTTATTATAGAGAATAGCAGCCCCTGTGTATATTATAGAGAATTGCAGTCCCTGTGTATATTATAGAAAATTGCAGCCCCTGCCTATTTTATTGACAATTGCTCTCCCTGTGTATATTATAGAGAATAGCAGTCGCTGTGTATATTATAGAGAATAGCAGACCCTGTGTATATTATAAAGAATAGCAGTCACAGTGTATGTTCTAGAGAATAGCTGCCCCTGTGTATATTATAGAGAATAGCAGTCCCTGTGTACATTACAGAGAATAGCAGTCCATGTGTATATTATAGAGAAGACCAGTCCCTGTGTATTTTAAGGAGAATAGCCGTCCCTGTGTATATTATAGAGAATAGCAGCCCCTGTGTATATTATAGAGAATAGCAGCACCTGTTTACATTATAGAGAATAGCCGTCCCTGTGTATATTATAGAGAATAGCAGCCCCTGTGTATATTATAGAGAATAGCAGTCCATGTGTATATTATAGAGAAGAGCAGTCCCTGTGTATTTTAAAGAGAATAGCAGTCCCTGTGTATATTATAGAGAATAGCAGCCCCTGTGTATATTATAGAGAATAGCAGCACCTGTTTATATTATAGAGAATAGAAGCCCCTGTGTATATTATAGAAAATAGCAGTACCTGTGTATATTATGGGGGATCGCAGCCCCTGTCTATATTATGCAGAAGAGCAGCTCCTGTGTGTATTATAGAGAATAGCAGCCCATGTTTATATTGTAGAGGATAGCAGTCCCTGTGTATATTATAGAGAATAGCAGTCCCTGTGTATACTGTAGCGAATGGCAACCCCTGTGTATATTATAAAGAATAGCAGTCCCTGTGTATATTGTAGAGAATAGCAGTCTCTGTGTATATTATAGAGAAAAGCAGTCCCTATGTATATTATAGGGAATAGCAGCCCCTGTGTATATTTTAGAAAATAGCAGCGCCTGTGTATATTATAGAAAATAGCAGCGCCTGTGTATATTATAGAGAATAGCAGCACCTGTGTATATTATACAGAATTGCAGTCCCTGTGTATATTATAGAAAATTGCAGGCCCTGCCTATTTTATAGACAATTGCAGCCCCTGTGTATGTTATAGAGAATAGCATTCCCTGTGTATATTATAGAAAATAGCAGTCCCTGTTTATATTATAGAGAATAGCAGTCCCTGTGTAGACTGCAGCGAATAGCAGCCCCTGTGTATTTTATAAAGAATAGCAGCCCCTGTGTATATTATAGAGAATAGCAGTCCCTGTGTATATTATAGAGAATAGCATTCCCTGTGTATACTGTAGCGAATGGCAACCCCTGTGTATATTATAAAGAATAGCAGTCCCTGTGTATATTGTAGAGAATAGCAGTCCCTGTGTATATTATGGAGAATAGCAGCACCAGTGTATATTATAGACAATTGCAGTCCCTGTGTATATTATACAGAATAGCAGCCCCTGTGTATATTATAGAGAATAGCGGTCCCTCTGTATATTATTGAGAATAGCAGCCCCTGTGTATATTATAGAGAATAGCAGCCCCTGTGTATATTGTAGAGAATAGCAGCCCCTGTGTATATTATAGAAAATAGCCGTCCCTGTGTATATTATAGAGAGGCACAGTCCCTGTGTATATTATAGAGAATAGCATTCCCTGTGTATATTATAGAGAGTAGCAGTCCCTGTGTATATTATAGAAAATAGCAGCCCCTGTGTATATTATAGAGAAAAGCTGTCCCTGTGTATATTATAGAGAATAGCAGTCCCGGTGTATATTATAGAGAATAGCAGTCCCTGTGTATATTATAAAGAATAGCAGTCACTGTGTATGTTATAGAGAATAACAGCCCCTGTGTATATTATAGAGAATAGTAGCCACTGTGTATATTATAGAAAATAGCAGTCCCTGTGTATATTATAGAGAAAGGCAGTCCCTATGTATATTATAGAAATAGCAGCCCCTGTGTATATTATAGAGAATAGCAGCCCCTGTATATATTATAGAGAATAGAAGCCCCTGTGTATATTTTAGAAAATAACAGGGCCTGTGTATATTATAGACAAAAGCAGCGCCTGTGTATATTATAGAAAATAGCAGCGCCTGTGTATATTATAGAGAATAGCAGCCCCTATGTATATTATAGAGAATTGCAGTCCCTGTGTATATTATAGAGAATAGCAGCCCCTGTGTATATTTTTGAAAATAGCAGCGCCTGTGTATATTATAGAAAAAAGCAGCGCCTGTGTATATTATAGAAAATAGCAGCGCCTGTGTATATTATAGAGAATTGCAGTCCCTTTGTATAGTATAGAGAATAGCAGTCAATGTGTACATTATAGAGAATAGCAGTCCCAGTGTATATTATAGAAAATAGCAGTCCCTGTGTATATTATAGAGAATAGCAGTCCCTGTGTATACTGTAGCGAATAGCAGCCCCTGTGTATATTATAAAGAATAGCAGTCCCTGTGTATATTATAGAGAATTGCAGTCCCTGTGTATATTATAGAGAGTAGCAGTTCCTGTGTATATTATACAGAATAGCGGTCCCTGTGTATATTATAAAGAGTAGCAGTCCCTATGCATATTATGGAGAATAGCAGCACCAGTGTATATTATAGAGAATTGCAGTCCCTGTGTATATTATAGAGAATAGCAGCCCCTGTGTATATTATAGAGAATAGCGGTCCCTCTGTATATTATTGAGAATAGCAGCCCCTGTGTATATTATAGAGAATAGCAGCCCCTGTGTATATTGTAGAGAATAGCAGCCCCTGTGTATATTATAGAAAATAGCCGTCCCTGTGTATATTATAGAGAGGCACAGTCCCTGTGTATAATATAGAGAATAGCGGTCCCTTTGTATATTATTGAGAATAGCAGCCCCTGTGTATATTATTGAGAATAACAGCCCCTGTGTTTATTATAGAGAATAGCAGCCCCACTGTATATTATAGAGAATAGCAGCTGCTGTGTATATTATAGAGAATAGCAGCCCCTGTGTGTATTATAGAGAATAGCAGCCCCTGTGTATATTGTAGAGAATAGCAGTCCCTGTGTATATTACAAAGAACAGAAGTCCCTTTGTATAAAATAGAGAATAGCAGCCCCTGTGTATATTGTAGAGAATAGCATCCCCTGTGTATATTATAGAGAGTTGCAGCCCCTGTGTATATTATAGAGAATACCAGCCCCTGTGTATATTATAGAGAGTAGCAGTACCTGTTTATATTATAGAGAGTAGCAGTCCCTGTGCATATTTTTGAGAATAGCAGCCCCTGTGTATATTATAGAGAGTAGCAGTCCCTCTGTATATTATAGAGAATAGCAGTCCCTGTGTATATTATAGAGAATAGGAGTCCCTGTGTATATTATAAAGAATAGCAGTCACTGTGTATGTTATAGAGAATAGCAGCCCCTCTGTATATTATAGAGAAAAGCAGCCCCAGTGTATATTATAGAAAACAGCAGTCCCTGTGTATATTATAGAGAAAAGCAGTCCCTATGTATATTATAGAGAATATCAGCCTCTGTGTATATTATAGAGTATAGCAGTCCCTTTTTATATTATAGAGAATAGCAGCCCCTGTGTGTATTATAGAGAATAGCAGCGCCTGTGTATGTTATAGAGAATAGCAGCCCCTGTGTATATTATAGAGAATGGCAATCCCTGTGTATATTATAGAGAATTGCAGCCCCTGCCTATTTTATAGACAATTTCAGTCCCTGTGTATATTATTTAGAATATCAGTCCCTGTGTATATTATAGAAAATAGCAGTCCCTGTGTATGTTATAGAGAATCGCAGTCCCTGTGTATACTGTAGCGAATAGCAGCCCCAGTGTATATTATAAAGAATAGCAGTCCCTGTGTATATTATAGAGAATAGCAGTCCCTGTGTATATTATAGAGAATAGCAGTCCCTGTGTATATTATAGAGAGTAGCAGTCCCTGTGTATATTATAGAGAATAGCGGTCCCTTTGTATATTGTGGAGAATTGCAGTCCCTGTGTATATTATAGAGAATAGCAGTCCCTTTGTATATTATAGAGAATAGCAGTCCCTGTGTATATTATAGATAATAGCAGTTCCTGTGTATATTATAGAGAATAGCAGTCCCTGTGTATATTATAGAGAAAAGCAGTCCCTGTGTATGTTATAGAGAATAGCAGCCCCTGTCTATTTCATAGAGAATTGAAGTCCCAGTGTATATTATAGAGTATAGCAGTCCCTGTCTATATTACAGAGAATAACCATCCCTGTGTATATTATTGGGAATAGCAGTCCCTGTGTATATTATGGAGAATAGCAGCCCCTGTGTATATTATAAAGAATTGCAGTCACTGTGTATGCTCTAGAGAATAGCAGCCCCTGTGTATATTATAGAGAATAGCAGCCCCTGTGTGTATTATATAGAATAACAGCCCCTGTGTGTATTATAGAGAATAGCAGCCCCTGTGTATATTGTAGAGAATAGCAGTCCCTGTGTATATTACAAAGAACAGAAGTCCCTTTGTATAAAATAGAGAATAGCAGCCCCTGTGTATATTGTAGACAATAGCATCCCCTGTGTATATTATAGAGAGTTGCAGCCCCTGTGTATATTATACAGAATAGCAGCCCCTGTGTATATTATAGAGAGTAGCAGTACCTGTGTATATTATAGAGAGTAGCAGTCCCTGTGCATATTTTTGAGAATAGCAGCCCCTGTGTATATTATAGAGAGTAGCAGTCCCTCTGTATATTATAGAGAATAGCAGTCCCTGTGTATATTATAGAGAATAGGAGTCCCTGTGTATATTATAAAGAATAGCAGTCACTGTGTATGTTATAGAGAATAGCAGCCCCTCTGTATATTATAGAGAAAAGCAGCCCCTGTGTATATTATAGAAAACAGCAGTCCCTGTGTATATTATAGAGAAAAGCAGTCCCTATGTATATTATAGAGAATATCAGCCCCTGTGTATATTATAGAGTATAGCAGTCCCTTTTTATATTATAGAGAATAGCAGCCCCTGTGTGTATTATAGAGAATAGCAGCCCCTGTGTATATTTTAGAAAATAGCAGCGCCTGTGTATATTATAGAAAATAGCAGCGCCTGTGTATATTATAGAAAATAGCAGCGCCTGTGTATGTTATAGGGAATAGCAGCCCCTGTGTATATTATAGAGAATTGCAATCCCTGTGTATATTATAGAGAATTGCAGCCCCTGCCTATTTTATAGACAATTTCAGTCCCTGTGTATATTATTTAGAATAGCAGTCCCTGTGTATATTATAGAAAATAGCAGTCCCTGTGTATATTATAGAGAATCGCAGTCCCTGTGTATACTGTAGCGAATAGCAGCCCCAGTGTATATTATAAAGAATAGCAGTCCCTGTGTATATTATAGAGAATAGCAGTCCCTGTGTATATTATAGAGAATAGCAGTCCCTGTGTATATTATAGAGAATAGCAGTCCCTGTGTATATTATAGAGAAAAGCAGTCCCTGTGTATGTTATAGAGAATAGCAGCCCCTGTCTATTTCATAGAGAATTGAAGTCCCGGTGTATATTATAGAGTATAGCAGTCCCTGTGTATATTACAGAGAATAACCATCCCTGTGTATATTATTGGGAATAGCAGTCCCTGTGTATATTATAGAGAATAGCAGCCCCTGTGTATATTATAGAGAATAGCAGCCCCTGTGTGCATTATAGAGAATAACAGCCCCAGTGTATATTGTAGAGAATAGCAGCCCCTGTGTATATTATAGAGAGTTGCAGCCCCTGTGTATATTATAGAGAATAGCAGCCCCTGTGTATATTATAGAGAATAGCACTACCTGTGTATATTATAGAGAGTAGCAGTCCCTTTGCATATTATTGAGAATAGCAGCCCCTGTGTATATTATAGAGAGTAGCAGTCCCTGTGTATATTATAGAGAATAGCAGTCCCTGTGTATATTATAGAGAATAGGAGTCCCTGTGTATATTATAAAGAATAGCAGTCACTGTGTATGTTATAGAGAATAGCAGCCCCTGTGTTAATTATAGAGAAAAGCAGCCCCTGTGTATATTATAGAAAACAGCAGTCCCTGTGTATATTATAGAGAAAAGCAGTCCCTATGCATATTTTAGAGAATATCAGCCCCTGTGTATATTATAGAGAATAGCAGTCCCTTTATATATTATAGAGAATAGCAGCCCCTGTGTGTATTATAGAGAATAGGAGCCCCTGTGTATATTTTAGAAAATAGCTGCGCCTGTGTATATTATAGAAAATAGCAGCGCCTGTCTATATTATAGAAAATAGCAGCGCCTGTGTATGTTATAGAGAATAGCACCCCCTGTGTATATTATAGAGAATTGCAGTCCCTGTGTATATTATTGAGAATTGCAGCCCCTGCCTATTTTATAGACAATTTCAGTCCCTGTGTATATTATTTAGAATAGCAGTCCCTGTGTATATTATAGAGAATAGCAGTCCCTGTGTATATTATAGAAAATAGCAATCCCTGTGTATATTATAGAGAATAGCAGTCCCTGTGTATATAATAGAGATTAGCAGCCCCTGAGTATATTATAGAGATTTGCAGTCCCTGTGTATATTATAGAAAATTGCAGCCCCTGCCAATTTTATAGACAATTGCAGTCCCTGTGTATATTATAGGGAATTGCAGTCCTTGTGTATATTATAGAGAATAACACTCCCTGTGTATGTTATAGAAAATAGCAGTCCCTGTTTATATTATAGAGAATCGCAGTCCCTGTGTATACTGTAACGAATAGCAGCCCCTGTGTATATTATAAATAATAGCAGTCCCTGTGTATATTATAGAGAATAGCATTCCCTGTGTATATTATAGAGAATAGCATTCCCTGTGTATATTAGAGAGAGTAGCAGTCCGTATTTATATTATAGAGAATAGCAGTCCCTGTGTATATTATAGAAAATAGCAGTCCCTGTGTATATTATAGAGAATAGCAGTCCCTGTGTATATTATAGAGAATAGCGGTTCTGTGTATATTATAGAGAACAGCAGCCCCTGTGTATATTATAGAGAATAGCAACCCCTCTGTATATTATAGAGAATGGCAGCCCCTCTGTATATTATAGAGAATAGCAGCCCCTGTATATATTATAGAGAATAGCAGCCCCTGTGTATATTACAGTGAATAGCAGCCCCTGTGTATATTATAGAGAATAGCAGCCCCTGTGTATATTATAGACAATAGCTGTCCCTGTGTATATTATAGAAAATAGCAGTCCCTGTGTATATTATAGAGAGTAGCAGTCCCTGTGTATATTATAGCGAACAGCGGTCCCTGTGTATATTATAGAGAGTAGCAGTCCCAGTGTATATTATAGAGAGTAGCAGTCCCTCTGTATATTATAGAGAATAGCAGTCCCTGTGTATATTATAGAGAATAGGAGTCCCTGTGTATATTATAAAGAATAGCAGTCACTGTGTATGTTATAGAGAATAGCAGCCCCTCTGTATATTATAGAGAAAAGCAGCCCCTGTGTATATTATAGAAAACAGCAGTCCCTGTGTATATTATAGAGAAAAGCAGTCCCTATGTATATTATAGAGAATATCAGCCCCTGTGTATATTATAGAGTATAGCAGTCCCTTTTTATATTATAGAGAATAGCAGCCCCTGTGTGTATTATAGAGAATAGCAGCCCCTGTGTATATTTTAGAAAATAGCAGCGCCTGTGTATATTATAGAAAATAGCAGCGCCTGTGTATATTATAGAAAATAGCAGCGCCTGTGTATGTTATAGAGAATAGCAGCCCCTGTGTATATTATAGAGAATTGCAATCCCTGTGTATATTATAGAGAATTGCAGCCCCTGCCTATTTTATAGACAATTTCAGTCCCTGTGTATATTATTTAGAATAGCAGTCCCTGTGTATATTATAGAAAATAGCAGTCCCTGTGTATATTATAGAGAATCGCAGTCCCTGTGTATACTGTAGCGAATAGCAGCCCCAGTGTATATTATAAAGAATAGCAGTCCCTGTGTATATTATAGAGAATAGCAGTCCCTGTGTATATTATAGAGAATAGCAGTCCCTGTGTATATTATAGAGAATAGCAGTCCCTGTGTATATTATAGAGAAAAGCAGTCCCTGTGTATGTTATAGAGAATAGCAGCCCCTGTCTATTTCATAGAGAATTGAAGTCCCGGTGTATATTATAGAGTATAGCAGTCCCTGTGTATATTACAGAGAATAACCATCCCTGTGTATATTATTGGGAATAGCAGTCCCTGTGTATATTATAGAGAATAGCAGCCCCTGTGTATATTATAGAGAATAGCAGCCCCTGTGTGCATTATAGAGAATAACAGCCCCAGTGTATATTGTAGAGAATAGCAGCCCCTGTGTATATTATAGAGAGTTGCAGCCCCTGTGTATATTATAGAGAATAGCAGCCCCTGTGTATATTATAGAGAATAGCACTACCTGTGTATATTATAGAGAGTAGCAGTCCCTTTGCATATTATTGAGAATAGCAGCCCCTGTGTATATTATAGAGAGTAGCAGTCCCTGTGTATATTATAGAGAATAGCAGTCCCTGTGTATATTATAGAGAATAGGAGTCCCTGTGTATATTATAAAGAATAGCAGTCACTGTGTATGTTATAGAGAATAGCAGCCCCTGTGTTAATTATAGAGAAAAGCAGCCCCTGTGTATATTATAGAAAACAGCAGTCCCTGTGTATATTATAGAGAAAAGCAGTCCCTATGCATATTTTAGAGAATATCAGCCCCTGTGTATATTATAGAGAATAGCAGTCCCTTTATATATTATAGAGAATAGCAGCCCCTGTGTGTATTATAGAGAATAGGAGCCCCTGTGTAAATTTTAGAAAATAGCTGCGCCTGTGTATATTATAGAAAATAGCAGCGCCTGTCTATATTATAGAAAATAGCAGCGCCTGTGTATGTTATAGAGAATAGCAGCCCCTGTGTATATTATAGAGAATTGCAGTCCCTGTGTATATTATAGAAAATTGCAGCCCCTGCCATTTTATAGACAATTGCAGTCCCTGTGTATATTATAGAGAATTGCAGTCCCTGTGTATATTATAGGAAATAGCACTCCCTGTGTATATGATAGAAAATAGCAGTCCCTGTTTATATTACAGAGAAAAGCAGTCCCTGTGTATACTGTAGCGAATATCAGCCCCTGTGTATATTATAAAGAATAGCAGTCCCTGTGTATATTATAGAGAATAGCATTCCCTGTTTATATTATAGAGAATAGCATTCCCTGTGTATATTATAGAGAGTAGCAGTCCCTGTGTATATTATGGAGAATAGCAGCACTTGCGTATATTATAGAGAATAGCAGCCCCTGTGTATATTATAGAGATTAGCGGTCCCTGTGTATATTATGGAGAATAGCAGCCCCTGTGTATATTAAAGAAAATAGCAGCCCGTGTGTCTATTGTAGAGAATAGCAGTCCCTGTGTATATTACAAAGAACAGAAGTCCCTTTGTATATTATAGAGAATAGCAGCCCCTATGTATATTGTAGAGAATAACAGGCCCTGTGTATATTATAGAGAGTAGCAGCCCCTGTGTATATTATAGACAATAGCATCCCCTGTGTATATTATAGAGAGTAGCAGTCCCTATGTATATTATAGAGAATGGCAGCCGCTGTGTATATTATAGAAAATAGCAGCGCCTGTGTATATTATAGAAAATAGCAGCGCCTGTTTATATTATAAAGATTAGCAGCCCCTGTGTATATTATAGAGAATTGCAGTCCCTGTGTATATTATAGAAAATTGCAGCCCTTGCCTATTTTATACACAATTGCAGTCCCTGTGTATATTATAGAGAATAGCAGTCCCTGTGTATATTAAAGAGAATAGCAGTCCCTGTGTATATTATAGAAAATAGCCTCCCCTGTGTATATTATAGAGAATAGCAGTCCCTGTGTATACTGTAGCGATTAGCAGCCCCTGTGTATATTATTAAGAATAGCAGTCCCTGTGTATATTATAGAGAATAGCAGTCCCTGTGTATATTATAGTGAAAAGCAGTCCCTATGTATATTATGGAGAATAGCAGCCCCTGTGTATATTATAGAGAAAAGCAGTCCCTATGTATATTGTAGGGAATAGCAGCCCCTGTGTATATTTTAGAAAATAGCAGCGCCTGTGTATATTATAGAGAATAGCAGTCCCTGTGTATATTATAGAAAATAGCAGTCCCTGTGTATATTATAGAGAAAAGCAGTCCCTATGTATATTATAGAGAATAGCAGCCCCTGTGTATATTATAGAGAAAAGCAGTCCCTATGTACATTATAGGGAATAGCAGCCCCTGTGTATATTTTAGAAAATAGCAGCGCCTGTGTATATTATAGAAAATAGCAGCACCTGTGTATATTATACAGAATTGCAGTCCCTGTGTATATTATAGAAAATTGCAGCCCCTATGTATATTATAGGGAATAGCTGCCCCTGTGTATATTTTAGAAAATAGCAGCGCCTGTGTATATTATAGAAAATAGCAGCACCTTTGTATATTATACAGAATTGCAGTCCCTGTGTATATTATTGAAAATTGCAGCCCCTGCCTATTTTATAGACAATTGCAGTCCCTGTGTATATTATAGAGAATAGCAGTCCCTGTGTATATTATAGAGAATAGCAGTCCCTGTGTATATTATAAAGAATAGCAGTCACTGTGTATGTTAAAGAGAATAGCAGCCCCTGTGTATATTATAGAGAATAGCAGCCCCTGTGTATATTATAGAAAATAGCAGTCCCTGTGTATATTATACAGAAAAGCAGTCCCTATGTATATTATAGAGAATAGCAGCCCCTGTGTATATTATAGAGAATAGTAGCCCCTGTATATATTATAGAGAATAGCAGCCCCTATTTGTTTTATAGAGAATAGCAGCCCCTGTGTATATTTTGGAAAATAGCAGCGCCTGTGTATATTATAGAAAATTGCAGCGCCTGTGTATATTATAAAAATTAGCAGCGCCTGTGTATATAATAGAGATTAGCAGCCCCTGTGTATATTATAGAGAATTGCAGTCCCTGTGTATATTATAGAAAATTGCAGCCCCTGCCTATTTTATAGACAATTGCAGTCCCTGTGAATATTATAGAGAATTGCAGTCCCTGTGTATATTATAGAGAATAGCACTCCCTGTGTATATTATAGAAAATAGCAGTCCCTGTTTATATTATAGAGCATAGCAGTCCCTGTGTATACTGTAGCGAAAAGCAGCCCCTGTGTATATTATAAAGAATAGCAGTCCCTGTGTATATTATAGAGAATAGCATTCCCTGTGTATATTATAGAGAGTAGCAGTCCCTGAGTATATTGTAGGAAATAGCAGTCCCTGTGTATATTATAGAGAAAAGCAGTCCCTATGTATATCATAGAGAATAGCAGCCCCTGTGTATATTATCGAGAAAAGCAGTCCCTATGTATATTATAAAAGATAGCAGCCCCTGTGTATATTTTAGAAAATAGCAGCACCTGTGTATATTATAGAAAATAGCAGCGCCTGTGTATATTAAAGAGATGAGCACCCCTGTGTATATTATAGAGAATTGCAGTCCCTGTGTATATAATAGAAAATTGCTGCCCCAGGCTATTTTATAGACAATTGCAGTCCCTGCGTATATTATAGAGAACTGCAGTCCCGGTGTATATTATAGAGAATAGCAGTTCCTGTGTATATTATAAAGAATAGCAGTCACTGTGTATGTTATAGAGAATAGCAGCCCCTGTTTATATTATAGAAAATAGCAGCCACTGTGTATATTATAGAAAATAGCAGTCCCTGTGTATATTATAGAGAAAGGCAGTCCCTATGTTTATTATAGAGAATAGCAGCCCCTGTGTATATTATAGAGAATAGCAGCCCCTGTATATATTTTAGAGAATAGCAGCCCCTGTGTATATTTTAGAAAATAACAGCTCCTGTGTATATTATAGACAAAAGCAGCGCCTGTGTATATTATAGAAAATAGCAGCGCCTGTGTATATTATAGAGAATAGCAGCCCCTATGTATATTATAGAGAATTGCAGTCCCTGTGTATATTATAGAGAATAGCAGCCCCTGTGTATATTTTAGAAAATAGCAGCGCCTGTGTTTATTATAGAGAAAAGCAGCGCCTGTGTATATTATAGAAAATAGCAGCACCTGTGTATATTATAGAGAATTGCAGTCCCTTTGTATAGTATAGAGAATAGCAGTCAATGTGTACATTGTAGAGAATAGCAGTCCCAGTGTATATTATAGAAAATAGCAGTCCCTGTGTATATTATAGAGAATAGCAGTCCCTTTGTATACTGTAGCGAATAGCAGCCCCTGTGTATATTATAAAGAATAGCAGTCCCTGTGTATATTATAGAGAATTGCAGTCCCTGTGTATATTATAGAGAGTAGCAGTTCCTGTGTATATTATTGAGAATAGCGGTCCCTGTTTATATTATTGAGAATAGCAGCCCCTGTGTATATTATAGAGAATAGCAGCCCCTGTGTATATTGTAGAGAATAGCAGCCCCTGTGTATATTATAGAAATTAGCAGTCCCTGTGTATATTATAGAGAGGCACAGTCCCTGTGTATATTATAGAGAATAGCGGTCCCTGTGTATATTATTGAGAATAGCAGCCCCTGTGTATATTATTGAGAATAGCAGCCCCTGTGTTTATTATAGAGAATAGCAGCCCCACTGTATATTATAGAGAATAGCAGCCGCTGTGTATATTATAGAGAATAGCAGCCCCTGTGTGTATTACAGAGAATAGCAACCCCTGTGTATATTATAGAGACTTGCAGCCCCTGTGTATATTATAGAGAATAGCAGCCCCTGTGTATATTATAGAGAGTAGCAGTCCCTGTGTATATTATAGAGAATCGCAGTCCCTGTGTATATTAATGAGAATAGCAGCCCCTGTGTATATTATAGAGAGTAGCAGTCCCTGTGTATATTATAGAGAATAGCAGCCCCTGTGTATATTACAAAGAACAGAAATCCCTTTGTATATTGTGGAGAATTGCAGTCCCTGAGTATATTATAGAGAATAGCAGTCCCTTTGTATATTATAGGGAATAGCAGTTCCTGTGTATATTATACAGAATAGCAGTTCCTGTGTATATTATAGAGAATAGCAGTCCCTGTGTATATTATAGAGAATAGCAGTCCCTGTGCATATTATAGAGAATAGCAGCCCCTGTCTATTTCATAGAGAATTGAAGTCCCAGTGTATATTATAGAGTATAGCAGTCCCAGTGTATATTACAGAGAATAACCGTCCCTGTGTATATTATAGAGAATAGCAGTCCCTGTGTATATTATAGAGAATAGCAGCCCCTGTGTATATTATAAAGAATAGCAGTCACTGTGTATGCTCTAGAGAATTGCACCCCATGTGTGTATTATAGAAAATAGCAGCCCCAGTGTATATTATAGAGAATAGAAGCCCCTGTGTATATTTTTTAGAAAATAGCAGCGTCTGTGTATATTATGGAAAATAGCAGCGCCTGTGTATATTATTGAGAATAGCAGCCCCTGTGTATATTATACAGAATTGCAGTCCCTGTGTATATTATAGAAAATTGCAGCCCCTGCCTATTTTATACACAATTGCAGTTCCTGTGTATATTTTAGAGAATTGCAGTCCCTGTGTATATTATAGAGAATAGCAGTCCCTGTGTATATTATAAAGAATAGCAGTTACTGTGTATGTTATAGAGAATAGCAGTCCCTGTGTATATTATAGAAAATAGCATTCCCTGTGTATATTATAGAGAATAGCGGTCCCTGTGTATATTATAGAGAGTAGCAGTCCCTGTGTATATTATGGAGAATAGCAGCACCTGTGTATATTATAGAGAATAGCATTCCCTGTGTATATTATAGAGAATAGCAGCCCCTGTGTATATTATAGAGAATAGCGGGCCCTGTGTATACTATTGAGAATAGCGGGCCCTGTGTATACTATTGAGAATAGCAGCCCCTGTGTATATTATAGAGAATAGCAGCCCCTGTGTATATTGTAGAGAATAGCAGCCCCTGTGTTTATTATAGAAAATAGCAGTCCCTGTGTATATTGTAGAGAATAGCAGCCCCTGTATGTATGATAGAGAATAGCAGCCCCTGTGTATATTGTAGAGAAAGCAGTCCCTGTGTATATTACAAAGAACAGAAGTCCCTTTGTATATTATAGAGAATAGCAGCCCCTGTGTATATTGTAGAGAATAGCAGCCCCTGTGTATATTATAGAGAGTAGCAGCCCCTGTGTATATTATAGAGAATAGCAGCCCCTGTGTATATTATAGAGAATAGCAGTCCCTGTGTATATTATAGAGAATAGCAGTCCCTGTGTATATTATTGAGAATAGCAGTCCCTCTGTATATTATAGAGAATAGGAGTCCCTGTGTATATTATAATGAATATCTGTCACTGTGTATGTTATAGAGAATAGCAGCCCCTGTGTATATTATAGTGACTAGAAGCCCCGGTGTATATTATAGAAAATAGCAGTCCCTGTGTATTATATAGAGAAAAGCAGTCGCTATGTATATTATAGAGAATATCAGCCCCTGTGTATATTATAGAGAATAGCAGCCCCTGTATATATTATAGAGAATAGCAGCCCCTGTGTGTATTATAGAGTATAGCAGCCTCTGTGTATATATTAGAAAATTGCAGCGCCTGTGCATATTATAGAATATAGCAGCGCCTGTGTATATTATAGAGAATAGCAGCCCCTGTGTATATTATGGAGAATTGCAGTCCCTCTGTATATTATAGAAAATTGCAGCCCCTGCCTATTTTATAGACAGTTGCAGGACCTGTGTATATTATGGAGAATAGCTGTCCCTGTGTATATTATAGAGAATAGCAGTCCCTGTGTATATTATAAAGAATAGCAGTCACTGTGTATGTTATAGAGAATAGCAGCCCCTGTGTATATTATAGAGAATAGCAGCCACTGTGTATATTATAGAAAATAGCAGGCCCTGTGTATATTATAGAGAAAAGCAGTCCCTATGTATATTATAGAGAGTAGCAGTCCCTGTGTATATTATAGAGAATAGCAGTCCCTGTGTATATTATAGAAAATAGCAGTCCCTGTGTATATTATAGAGAATAGCAGTCCCGGTTTATATTATAGAGAGTAGCAGTCCCTGTGTATATTATAGCGAATAGCGGTCCCTGTGTATATTATAGAGAGTAGCCGTCCCTGCGTATATTATGGAGAATTGCAGCGCCTGTGAATATTATAGAGAATAGCAGTCCCTGTGTATATTATAGAGAATAGCATCCCCTGTGTATATTACAGAGATTAGCGGTCCCTGTGTATATTATAGAGAATAGCAGCCCCTGTGTATATTAAAGAGAATAGCAGCCCCTGTGTCTATTGTAGAGAATAGCAGCCCCTGAGTCTATTATAGACAATAGCAGTCCCTGTGTATATTATAGAGAATAGCAGCCCCTGTGTGTATTATAGAGAATAGCAGCCCCTTTGTATATTGAAGAATAGCAGTCCCTGTGTATATTACAAAGAACAGAAGTCCCTTTGTATATTATAGAGAATTGCAGCCCCTGTGTATATTGTAGAGAATAACAGCCCCTGTGTATATTATAGAGAGTAGCAGCCCCTATGTATATTATAGAAAATAGCAGCCCCTGTGTATATTATAGAGAGTAGCAGTCCCTGTGTATATAATAGAGAATAGCAGCCCCTGTGTATATTATAGAAAATAGCAGCGCCTGTGTATATTATTGAAAATAGCAGCACCTGTGTATATTATAGAGATTAGCTGCCCCTGTGTATATTATAGAGAATTGCAGTCCCTGTGTATATTATAGAAAATTGCAGCCCCTGCCTATTTTATAGACTATTGCAGCCCCTGTGTATATTATAGAGAATAGCAGCCCCTGTGTATATTATAGAAAATAGCAGCGCCTGTGTATATTATAGAAAATAGCAGCGCCTGTGTATATTATAGAGATTAGCAGCCCCTGTGTATATTATAGAGAATTGCAGTCCCTGTGTATGTTATAGAAAATTGCAGCCCCTGCCTATTTTATAGACAATTGCAGTCCCTGTGTATATTATTGAGAATAGCAGTCCCTGTGTATATTATAGAGAATAGCAGTCCCTGTGTATATTATAGAAAATAGCAGCCCCTGTGTAAATTATAGAGAATCGCAGTCCCTGTGTATACTGTAGCAAATAGCAGCCCCTGTGTATATTATAAAGAATAGCAGTCCCTGTGTATATTATAGAGAATAACAGTCCCTGTGTATATTATAGAGAATAGCAGCCCCTGTGTATATTATAGAGAATTGCATTCCCTGTGTATATTATAGAGAGTAGCAGTCCCTGTGTATATTATTGAAAATCGCAGTTCCTGTGTATATTATACAGAATAGCAGTCCCTAAGTATATTATAGAGAATAGCAGCCCCTGTGTATATTATAGAGAAAAGCAGTCCCTATGTATATTATAGGGAATAGCAGCCCCTGTGTATATTTTAGAAAATATCAGCGCCTGTGTATATTATAGAAAATAGCAGCGCCTGTGTATATTATAGAGAATAGCAGTCCCTGTGTATATTATAGAAAATAGCAGTCCCTCTGTATCTTATAGAGAAAAGCAGTCCCTATGTATATTATAGAGAATAGCAGCCCCTGTGTATATTATAGAGAAAAGCAGTCCCTATGTATATTATAGGGAATAGCAGCCCCTGTGTATAATTTAGAAAATAGCAGCGCCTGTGTATATTATAGAAAATAGCAGCGCCTGTGTATATTATAGAGAATAGCAGCCACTGTGTATATTATACAGAATTGCAGTCCCTGTGTATATTATAGAAATTTGCAGCCCCTGCCTATTTTATAGACAATTACTGTCCCTGTGTTTATTATAGAGAATAGCAGTCCCTGTGTATATTATAGAGAATAGCAGTCCCTTTGTATATTATAAAGAATAGCAGTCACTGTGTATGATATAGAGAATAGCAGCCCCTGTGTATATTATTGAGAAGAGCAGCCCCTGTGTATATTATAGAAAATAGCAGTCCCTGTGTATATTATAGAGAAGAGCAGTCCCTGTGTATATTATAGAGAATAGCAGCCTCTGTGTATATTGTAGAGAATAGCAGCTCCTCTATATATTATAGAGAATAGCAGCCCCTGTGTGTATTATAGAGAATAGCAGCCATTGTGTGTTTTATAGGGAATAGCAGCCCCAGTGTATATTTTAGAAAATAGCAGCTCCTGTGTATATTATAGAAAATAACGTCGCCTGTGTATATTATAGAGAATAGCAGCCCCTCTGTATATTATAGAGAATTGCAGTCCCTGGTTATATTATAGAGAATTGCAGTCCCTGTGTATATTATAGAGAATTGCAGCCCCTGCCTATTTTATAGACAATTGCAGTCCCTGTGTATATTATAGAGTATAGCAGTCCCTGTGTATATTATAGAGAATTTTAGTCCCTTTGTATATTATAGAGATTAGCACTCCCTGTATATATTATAGAGAATAGCAGCGCCTGTGTATATTATAGAGAATAGCAGTCCCTGTGTATATTATAGAAAATATCTGCGCCTGTGTATGTTATAGAGAATTATTTGATAGAGGATTGATGTACCTGTGTATATTATTAAAAAATACAGTTCTTGTGTATATTATTGAAAAATATACTTCCTGTGTATATTATTGAAAAATACTGTCCCTGTGTATATTGTAGAGAAGAGCAGTCCCTGTGTATATTATAGAGAATTGCAGCCCCTGTGTATATTATGGAGAATAGCAGCCCCTGTGTATATTATAGAGAATTGCAGTCCCCATCCTTATTATAGAGAATAGCAGCCCTTGTATATAATATAGAAAAGAGCAGGCTCTGTGTATATTATAGAGAATTGCAACCCCTGTCTATATTATAGAGAATTGTAGTCCCTGTGTATATTATAGAGAATAGCAGCGCCTGTGTATATTATAGAGAATAGCAGCGCCCGTGTATATTATACAGAATAGCAGCCCCTGTGTGTATTATAGAGAATAGCAGTCCCTGTATATATGATAGAGAAGAGCAGTCCCTGTGTATTTTAATGAGAATAGCAGTCCCTGTGTATATGATAGCGAATAGCAGTCCCACTGTATATTATAGAGATTAGCAGACCCTGTGTATATTATTTAGAATAGCAGCCCCTGTGTATATTATTGAGAATAGCAGCCCCTGTGTATATTATAGAGAATAGCAGTCCCTGTGTATATTATAGAGAATAGCAGTCCCTGTGTATATTATAGAAAATAGCAGTTCCTGTGTATATTATAGAGGATAGCAGCCCCTGTGTATATTATGGAGAAGAGCAGCCCCTGTTTATAATATAGAGGATAGCAGTCCCAGTGTACATTATAGAGAATAGCAGTCCCTGTGTATGTTGTTGCGAATAGCAGCCCCTGTGTATATTATAGAGACTAGCAGTTCCTGTGTATATTATAGAGAATAGCAGTCCCTGTGTATATTATAGAGAATAGCAGTCCCTGTATATATTATAGAGTTTAGCAGTCCCTGTGTATATTATAGAGAATAGCGGTCCCGCTGTATGTTATAGAGAGTAGCAGTCCCTGTGTATATTATATAGAATAGCAGCACCTGTGTATATTACAGAGAATAGCAGTCCCTGTGTATATTATAGAGAATAGCAGCCCCTCTGTATATTATAGAGAATAGCAGTCACTGTGTATATTATAGAGAGTAGCAGTCCCTGTGTATGTTGTAGCGAATAGCAGCCCCTGTGTAAATTATAGAGAATAGCAGTCCCTGTGTATATTATAGAGAATAGCAGTCCCTGTTTATATTATAGAGAATAACAGTTCCTGTATATATTATAGAGAGTAGCAGTCCCTGTGTATATTATAGAGAATAGCGGTCCCTGTGTATATTATAGAGAGTTGCAGTCCCTGTGTATATTATAGAGAATAGCAGCACTTGTGTATATTATAGAGAATAGCAGTCCCTGTGTATATTATAGTGAATAGCAGCCCCTGTGTATATTATAGAGAAAAGCAGTCACTGTGTATATTATAGAGAGTAGCAACACCTGTGTATATTATAGAGAATAGCAGCACCTGTGTATATTATAGAGAGTAGCAGCGCCTGTGTATATTATTGAGAATTGCAACCCCGGTCTATATTATAGAGATTTGCAGTCCCTGTGTATATTATAGAAAATAGCAGCGCCTGTGTATATTATTGAGAATTGCAACCCCTGTCTATATTATAGATAATAGCAGTCCCTGTGTATATTATAGAGAATTGCATCCCCTCTCTATTTTATAGAGAATTGTAGTCCCTGTGTATATTATAGAGAATATCTGCGCCTGTGTATGTTATAGAGAATTATTTGATAGAGGATTGATGTACCTGTGTATATTATTGAAAAATACAGTTCTTGTGTATATTATTGAAAAATATAGTTCCTGTGTATATTATTGAAAAATACAGTCCCTGTGTATATTGTAGAGAAGAGCAGTCCCTGTGTATATTATAGAGAATTGCAGCCCCTGTGTTTATTATGGAGAATAGCAGCCCCTGTGTATATTATAGAGAATTGCAATCCCCATCCTTATTATAGAGAATAGCAGCCCTTGTATATAATATAGAGAAGAGCCGGCTCTGTGTATATTATAGAGAATTGCAATCCCTGTCTCTATTATAGAGAATTGTAGTCCCTGTGTATATTATAGAGAATAGCAGCCCCTGTGTATATTATTGAGAATAGCAGCCCCTGTGTATATTATAGAAAATAGCAGTACCTGTGTATATTATAGAGAATAGCAGTCCCTGTGTATATTATAGAAAATAGCAGTACCTGTATATATTATAGAGAATAGCAGTCCCTGTGTATATTATAGAGAATAGCAGTCCCTGTATATATAATAGAGAGTAGCAGTCCCTGTGTATATTGTAGAGAATAGCAGCAACTGTGTATATTATAGAGAATAGCAGTCCCTGTGTATATTATAGAGAATAGCAGCCCCTCTGTATATTATAGAGAATAGCAGTCACTGTGTATATTATTGAGAGTAGCAGTCCCTGTGTATGTTGTAGCGAATTGCAGCCCCTGTGTAAATTATAGAGAATAGCAGTCCCTGTGTATATTATAGAGAATAGCAGTCCCTGTGTATATTATAGAGAATAGCAGTCCCTGTGTATATTATAGAGAATAGCAGTCCCTGTATATATTATAGAGTGTAGCAGTCACTGTGTATATTATAGAGAATAGCGGTCCCTGCGTATATTATAAAGAGTAGCAGACCCTGTGTATATTATAGAGAATAGCAGCACCTGTGTATATTATAGAGAATAGTAGTCCCTGTGTATATTATAAAGAATAGCAGCCCCTGTGTATATTATAGAGAATTGCAGTCCCTGTGTATATTATAGAAAATAACAGCCCCTGCCTATTTTATAGACAATTGCTGTCCCTGTGTATATTATAGAGAATTGCAGTCCCTGTGTATATTATAGAGAATAGCAGTCCCTGTGTATATTATAGAGAATAGCAGTCCCTGTGTATATTATAGAGAATATCAGTCCCTTTGTATATTATTGAAAAATACAGTCCCTGTGTATATTATTGAAATAGAAATTCCCACTGTATATTATAGAGAATAGCATCCCCTGTGTATATTATAGAGAATAGCAGCCCCTGTGTATATTATAGAGAATAGCAGTCCCTGTGTATACTACAGGGGATAGCAGCCCCTGTGTATATTATAGAGAATAGCAGTCCCTGTATATATTATAGAATATAGCAGTACCACTGTATATTTAAGAGAATAGAAGTCCCTTTGTAAATTATAGAGAATAGCAGTCCCTGTGTATATTATAGAGAATAGCAGCCCCTGTGTGTATTATAGAGAATAGCAGCCCCTGTGTATATTATAGAGAATAGCAGTCCCTGTGTATATTATAGGGAATAGCAGTCCCTGTGTATATTATAGAGAATAGCAGCCCCTGTTTATATTATAGAGAGTAGCAGTCCCTGTGTATATTACAAAGAACAGAAGTCCCTTTGTATATTGTAGAGAATAGCAGTCCCTGTGTATATTATAGAGAATAGTAGCCCATGTGTATATTATAGAGAATATCAGTCCCTGTGTATATTATAGAGAATAACAGTCCCTGTGTATATTATTGAGAATGGCATCCCCTGTGTATATTATAGAGAGTAGCAGTCCCTGTGTATATTATAGAGAATAGCAGCCCCTGTGTATATTATAGAGGATATCAGCCCCTGTGTATATTATAGAGAATAGCAGCCCCTCTGTATTTTATAGAGAATAGCAGCCCCTGTGTATATTATAGAGGATAGCATCCCCTGTGTATATTATACAGAATAGCAGCCCCTGTGTATATTATAGAGAATAGCAGCCCCTGTGCATATTTTAGAAAATAGCAGCGCCTGTGTATATTATAGAAAATAGCAGCGCCTGTGTATATTATAGAAAATAGCAGCGCCTGTGTATATTATAGACAATAGCAGCCCCTGTGTATATTATAGAGAATAGCAGTCCCTGTGTATATTATAGAGAATATCAGTCCCTGTGTATATTGTAAAGAATAGCAGTCACTGTGTATGTTATAGAGAATAGCAGCCCCTGTGTATATTATGGAGAATAACAGCCCCTTTGTATATTATAGAAAATAGCAGTCCCTGTGTATATTATAGAGAAAAGGAGTCCCTATGTATATTATAGAGAATATCAGCCCCGGTATATGTTATAGAGAATAGAAGCCCCTGTGTGTATTATAGAGAATAGCAGACCCTGTGTATATTTTAGAAAATAGCAGCGCCTGTGTATATTATAGAAAATAGCAGCACCTGTGTACATTATAGAAAATAGCAGCGCCTGTGTATATTATAGAGAATAGCAGCCCCTGAACATATTATAGAGAATTGCATTCCCTGTGTATATTATGGAAAATTGCAGCCCCTGCCTATTTTATAGACAATTGCAGTCCCTGTGTATATTATAGAGAATAGCGGTCCCTGTGTATATTATTGAGAATAGCAGCCGCTGTGTATATTATAGAGAATAGCAGCCCCTGTGTATATTGTAGAGAATAACAGCCCCTGTGTATATTATAGAAAATAGCAGTCCCTGTGTATGTTATAGAGAGCCACAATCCCTGTGTTTATTATAGAGAATAGCGGTCCCTGTGTATATTATTGAGAATAGCAGCCCCTGTGTATAATATTGAGAATAGCAGCCCCTGTGTATATAATAGAGAATTGCAACCCCAGTGTATATTATAGAGAATAGCATCCCCTCTGTATATTGTAGAGAATAGCAGCCCCTGTGTATATTATACAGAGTAGCAGCCCCTGTGTATATTATTGAGAATAGCAGTCCCTGTGTATATTATTGAGAATAGCAGCCCCTGTGTATATTATAGAGAATAGCATTCCCTTTGTATACTGTAGAGAATAGCAGCCCCTGTGTATATTATAAAGAATAGCAGTCCCTGTGTATATTATAGAGAATAGCAGTCCCTGTTTATATTATAGAGAATAGCATTCCCTTTGTATACTGTAGCGAATAGCAGCCCCTGTGTATATTATAAAGAATAGCAGTCCCTGTGTATGTTATAGAGAATAGCAGTCCCTGTGTATATTATAGCGAATAGCAGTCCCTGTGTATATTATAGAGAGTAGCAGTCCCTGTGTATATTATAGAGAATAGCGGTCCCTGTGTATATTATAGAGAGTTGCAGTCCCTGTGTATATTATAGAGAATAGCAGCACTTGTGTATATTATAGAGAATAGCAGTCCCTGTGTATATTATAGTGAATAGCAGCCCCTGTGTATATTATAGAGAAAAGCAGTCACTGTGTATATTATAGAGAGTAGCAACACCTGTGTATATTATAGAGAATAGCAGCACCTGTGTATATTATAGAGAGTAGCAGCGCCTGTGTATATTATTGAGAATTGCAACCCCGGTCTATATTATAGAGAATTGCAGTCCCTCTGTATATTATAGAAAATAGCAGCGCCTGTGTATATTATAGAGAATTGCAACCCCTGTCTATATTATAGATAATAGCAGTCCCTGTGTATATTATAGAGAATTGCATCCCCTCTCTATTTTATAGAGAATTGTAGTCCCTGTGTATATTATAGAGAATATCTGCGCCTGTGTATGTTATAGAGAATTATTTGATAGAGGATTGTTGTACCTGTGTATATTATTGAAAAATACAGTTCTTGTGTATATTATTGAAAAATATAGTTCCTGTGTATATTATTGAAAAATACAGTCCCTGTGTATATTGTAGAGAAGAGCAGTCCCTGTGTATATTATAGAGAATTGCAGCCCCTGTGTTTATTATGAAGAATAGCAGCCCCTGTGTATATTATAGAGAATTGCAATCCCCATCCTTATTATAGAGAATAGCAGCCCTTGTATATAATATAGAGAAGAGCCGGCTCTGTGTATATTATAGAGAATTGCAATCCCTGTCTCTATTATAGAGAATTGTAGTCCCTGTGTATATTATAGAGAATAGCAGCCCCTGTGTATATTATTGAGAATAGCAGCCCCTGTGTATATTATAGAAAATAGCAGTACCTGTGTATATTATAGAGAATAGCAGTCCCTGTGTATATTATAGAAAATAGAAGTACCTGTATATATTATAGAGAATAGCAGTCCCTGTGTATATTATAGAGAATAGCAGTCCCTGTATATATTATAGAGAGTAGCAGTCCCTGTGTATATTGTAGAGAATAGCAGCAACTGTGTATATTATAGAGAATAGCAGTCCCTGTGTATATTATAGAGAATAGCAGCCCCTCTGTATATTATAGAGAATAGCAGTCACTGTGTATATTATTGAGAGTAGCAGTCCCTGTGTATGTTGTAGCGAATTGCAGCCCCTGTGTAAATTATAGAGAATAGCAGTCCCTGTGTATATTATAGAGAATAGCAGTCCCTGTGTATATTATAGAGAATAGCAGTCCCTGTGTATATTATAGAGAATAGCAGTCCCTGTATATATTATAGAGTGTAGCAGTCACTGTGTATATTATAGAGAATAGCGGTCCCTGCGTATATTATAAAGAGTAGCAGACCCTGTGTATATTATAGAGAATAGCAGCACCTGTGTATATTATAGAGAATAGTAGTCCCTGTGTATATTATAAAGAATAGCAGCCCCTGTGTATATTATAGAGAATTGCAGTCCCTGTGTATATTATAGAAAATAACAGCCCCTGCCTATTTTATAGACAATTGCTGTCCCTGTGTATATTATAGAGAATTGCAGTCCCTGTGTATATTATAGAGAATAGCAGTCCCTGTGTATATTATAGAGAATAGCAGTCCCTGTGTATATTATAGAGAATATCAGTCCCTTTGTATATTATTGAAAAATACAGTCCCTGTGTATATTATTGAAATAGAAATTCCCACTGTATATTATAGAGAATAGCATCCCCTGTGTATATTATAGAGAATAGCAGCCCCTGTGTATATTATAGAGAATAGCAGTCCCTGTGTATACTACAGGGGATAGCAGCCCCTGTGTATATTATAGAGAATAGCAGTCCCTGTATATATTATAGAATATAGCAGTACCACTGTATATTTAAGAGAATAGAAGTCCCTTTGTAAATTATAGAGAATAGCAGTCCCTGTGTATATTATAGAGAATAGCAGCCCCTGTGTGTATTATAGAGAATAGCAGCCCCTGTGTGTATTATAGAGAATAGCAGCCCCTGTGTATATTATAGAGAATAGCAGTCCCTGTGTATATTATAGGGAATAGCAGTCCCTGTGTATATTATAGAGAATAGCAGCCCCTGTTTATATTATAGAGAGTAGCAGTCCCTGTGTATATTACAAAGAACAGAAGTCCCTTTGTATATTGTAGAGAATAGCAGTCCCTGTGTATATTATAGAGAATAGTAGCCCATGTGTATATTATAGAGAATATCAGTCCCTGTGTATATTATAGAGAATAACAGTCCCTGTGTATATTATTGAGAATGGCATCCCCTGTGTATATTATAGAGAGTAGCAGTCCCTGTGTATATTATAGAGAATAGCAGCCCCTGTGTATATTATAGAGGATATCAGCCCCTGTGTATATTATAGAGAATAGCAGCCCCTCTGTATTTTATAGAGAATAGCAGCCCCTGTGTATATTATAGAGGATAGCATCCCCTGTGTATATTATACAGAATAGCAGCCCCTGTGTATATTATAGAGAATAGCAGCCCCTGTGCATATTTTAGAAAATAGCAGCGCCTGTGTATATTATAGAAAATAGCAGCGCCTGTGTATATTATAGAAAATAGCAGCGCCTGTGTATATTATAGACAATAGCAGCCCCTGTGTATATTATAGAGAATAGCAGTCCCTGTGTATATTATAGAGAATAACAGTCCCTGTGTATATTGTAAAGAATAGCAGTCACTGTGTATGTTATAGAGAATAGCAGCCCCTGTGTATATTATGGAGAATAACAGCCCCTTTGTATATTATAGAAAATAGCAGTCCCTGTGTATATTATAGAGAAAAGGAGTCCCTATGTATATTATAGAGAATATCAGCGCCGGTATATGTTATAGAGAATAGAAGCCCCTGTGTGTATTATAGAGAATAGCAGACCCTGTGTATATTTTAGAAAATAGCAGCGCCTGTGTATATTATAGAAAATAGCAGCACCTGTGTACATTATAGAAAATAGCAGCGCCTGTGTATATTATAGAGAATAGCAGCCCCTGAACATATTATAGAGAATTGCATTCCCTGTGTATATTATGGAAAATTGCAGCCCCTGCCTATTTTATAGACAATTGCAGTCCCTGTGTATATTATAGAGAATAGCGGTCCCTGTGTATATTATTGAGAATAGCAGCCGCTGTGTATATTATAGAGAATAGCAGCCCCTGTGTATATTGTAGAGAATAACAGCCCCTGTGTATATTATAGAAAATAGCAGTCCCTGTGTATGTTATAGAGAGCCACAATCCCTGTGTTTATTATAGAGAATAGCGGTCCCTGTGTATATTATTGAGAATAGCAGCCCCTGTGTATAATATTGAGAATAGCAGCCCCTGTGTATATAATAGAGAATTGCAACCCCAGTGTATATTATAGAGAATAGCATCCCCTCTGTATATTGTAGAGAATAGCAGCCCCTGTGTATATTATACAGAGTAGCAGCCCCTGTGTATATTATTGAGAATAGCAGTCCCTGTGTATATTATTGAGAATAGCAGCCCCTGTGTATATTATAGAGAATAGCATTCCCTTTGTATACTGTAGAGAATAGCAGCCCCTGTGTATATTATAAAGAATAGCAGTCCCTGTGTATATTATAGAGAATAGCAGTCCCTGTTTATATTATAGAGAATAGCATTCCCTTTGTATACTGTAGCGAATAGCAGCCCCTGTGTATATTATAAAGAATAGCAGTCCCTGTGTATGTTATAGAGAATAGCAGTCCCTGTGTATATTATAGCGAATAGCAGTCCCTGTGTATATTATAGAGAGTAGCAGTCCCTGTGTATATTATAGAGAATAGCGGTCCCTGTGTATATTATAGAGAGTTGCAGTCCCTGTGTATATTATAGAGAATAGCAGCACTTGTGTATATTATAGAGAATAGCAGTCCCTGTGTATATTATAGTGAATAGCAGCCCCTGTGTATATTATAGAGAAAAGCAGTCCCTGTGTATATTATAGAGAATAGCGGTCCCTGTGTATATTATTGAGAATAGCAGCCGCTGTGTATATTATAGAGAATAGCAGCCCCTGTGTATATTGTAGAGAATAACAGCCCCTGTGTATATTATAGAAAATAGCAGTCCCTGTGTATGTTATAGAGAGCCACAATCCCTGTGTTTATTATAGAGAATAGCGGTCCCTGTGTATATTATAGAGAGTAGCAGTCCCTGTGTATATTATGGAGAATAGCAGCACCTGTGTATATTATAGAGAAAAGCAGTCCCTGAGTATATTATGGAGGATAGCAGCCCCTCTGTATATTATAGAGAATAGCGGTCCCTGTGTATATTATAGAGAATAGCAGCCCCTGTGTATATTATAGAGAATAGCAGTCCCTGTGTATATTAAAGAGAATAGTAGTCCCTGTGTATATTATAGAAAATAGCAGTCCCTGTATATATTATAGCGAATAGCAGTCCCTGTGTATACTGTAGCGAATAGCAGCCCCTGTGTATATTATAAAGAATTGCAGTCCCAGTGTATATTATAGAGAATAGAAGTCCCTCTGTATATTATAGAGAATAGCATTCCCTGTGTATATTATAGAGAGTAGCAGTCCCGTTGTATATTATAGAAAATAGCAGTCCCTGTGTTTATTATAGAGAAAAGCAGTCCCTATGTATATTATAGAGAATAGCAGCCCCTGTGTATATTATACAGAAAAGCAGTCCCTATGTATATTATAGAGAATAGCAGCCACTGTGTATATTTTAGAAAATAGCAGCGCCTGTGTATATTATAGAAAATTGCAGCCCCTGCCTATTTTATAGACAATTGCAGTCCCTGTATATATTATAGAGAATAGCAGTCCCTGTGTATATTATAGAGAATAGCAGTCCCTGTGTATATTATAAAGAATAGCAGTCATTGTGTATGTAATAGAGAATAGCAGCCCCTGTTTATATAATAGAGAATAGAAGCCCCTGTGTATATTATCGAAAATAGCAGTCCCTGTGTATATTATACAGTAAAGCAGTCCCTATGTATATTATAGAGAATAGCAGCCCCTGTGTATATTATAGAGAATAGCAGCCCCTGTATATATTATAGAGAATAACAGCCCCTGTGTGTATAATAGAGAATAGCAGTCCCTGTGTATATTGTAGAGGTTAGCAGCCACTGTGTATATTATAGAGAATAGCAGTCCCTGTGTATATTATAGAGAATAGCAGTCCCTGTGTATATTGTAGTGTTTAGCAGCCACTGTGTATATTACAGAGAATAGCAGTCCCTCTCTATATTATAGAGAATAGCAGTCCCTGTCTATATTATAGAGAATTGCAGCCCCTGTGTATATTTGAGAGAATATCAGCGCCTGTGTATATTATAGAGAATTGCAGCCCCTGCCTATATTATAGAGAATTGCAGTCCCTGTTTATATTTGAGAGAATATCAGCGCCTGTGTATATTATAGAGAATTGCAGCCCCTGCCTATGTTATAGAGAATAGCAGTCCCTATGTATCTTATAGAAAATAGCAGCGCCTGTGTATATAATGGAGAATTGCAGCCCCTGTTTATCTTGTAGAGAATTGCACTCCATGTGTATATTATATAGAATTGCAGTCCCTGGGTATATTATTGAAAAATACAGTCCCTGTGCATGTTACAGAGAATAGCAGCCCCAGTGTATAATATAGAGAATAGCAGTCCCTGTGTATATTATAGAGAATAGCAGTCCCTGTGAATATTATAGAGAATAGCAGCCCCTGTGTATATTATAGAGAATAGCAGTCCCTGTGTATATTACAGAGAATAGCAGCCCCTGTGTATATTATAGAGAATAGCAGTCCCTGTGTATATTATAGAGAATAGCAGTCCCTGTGTACATTATAGAGAATAGCAGTCCCTGTGTATATTATAGAGAATAGCAGTCCCTGTGTATATTATGGAGAAAAGCAGCCCCTCTGTATATTATAAAGAATAGCAGTCCCTGTGTATATTATAGAGAATAGCAGTCCCTGTGTATATTATAGAGAATAGCAGTCCCTGTTTATATTATAGAGAATAGCAGTCCCTGTGTATATTATAGAGAAGAGCAGCCCCTGTGTATATTATAGAGAATAGCAGTCCCTGTGTATATTATAGAGAATAGCAGTCGCTGTGTATATTATAGAGCAGAGCAGCCCCTGTGTATATTATAGAGAATAGCAGGCCCTGTGTATATTACAGAGAATAGCAGTCCCTTTGTATATTATAGAGAATAGCAGCCCCTGTGTATATTATAGAGAATAGCTGTCCCTGTGTATATTACAGAGAATAGCAGCCCCGGTGTATATTATAGAGAATAGCAGTCCCTGTGTATATTATAGAGAATAGCAGTCCCTGTGTATATTATAGAGAATAGCAGTCCCTGTGTATATTACAGAGAATAGCAGCCCCTGTGTATATTATTGAGAATAGCAGCCCCTGTGTATATTATAGAGAATAGCAGCCCCTGTGTATATTATTGAGAATAGCAGCCCCTGTGTATATTATTGAGAATAGCAGTCCCTGTGTATATTATTGAGAAATGCAGTCCCTGTGTATATTAAAGAGAATAGCAGCCCCTGTATATATTTTAGAGAATAGCAGTGCCTGTGTATATTACAGAGAATAGCAGCCCCTGTGTATATTATATTGAATAGCAGTCCCTGTGTATATTATAGAGATTAGCAGTCACTGTGTATATTGTAGAGGTTGGCAGTCCAGTGTATATTATAGAGAATAGCAGTCCCTGTGTATATTATGGAGAATATCAGTTCCTTTGTATATTATAGAAAAGAGCAGTCACTGTGTATATTACAGAGAATTGCAGCCCCTGTGTATATTATAGAGAATAGCTGTCCCTGTGTATATTACAGAGAATAGCAGCCCCTGTGTATATTATAGAGAATAGCAGTCCCAGTGTATATTATAGAGAATAGCAGCCCCTGTGTACATTATAGAGAATAGCAGTCCCTGTGTATATTATCGATAATTGCAGCCCCTGTGTATATTATTGAGAATAGCAGCCCCTGTGTCTCTCATATTGGTTAGCAGTAACTGTGTATATTATAGAGAATAGCAGCCCCTGTTTATATTGTAGATATTTCCAGTCCCTGTGTATATTATTGACAAATACAGTCCCTGTGTATATTATAGAGATTTGGAGTCCCCATGCTTATTATTGAGAATTGCAGTCCTTGTGTATGTTATAGAGCTTAGCAGTCCCTGTGTATATAATAGAGATTAGTAGCCCCTGTGTATATTATAGAGAATATCAGTTGCTGTGTATATTACAGAGAATAGCAGCCCCTGTGTATATTATATTGAATAGCAGTCCCCGTGTATATTATAGAGAATAGCAGTCCCTGTGTATATTATAGAGAATAGCAGCCCCTGTGTATATTATAGAGAATAGCAGTCCCTGTGTATATTGTAGAGGTTAGCAGCCACTGTGTATATTACAGAGAATAGCAGTCCCTCTCTATATTATAGAGAATAGCAGCCCCTGTGTATTTTATAGAGAATAGCAGCCCCTGTGTATATTATAGAGAATAGCAGCCCCTGTGTATATTATAGAGAAAAGCAGTCCCTGTGTATATTATAGAGAATAGCTGTCCCTGTTTATATTATAGAGAATAGCATCACCTGTGTATATTATTGAGAATAGCAGTGCCTTTGTATATTATAGAGAATAGCAGTCCCTGTGTATGTTATAGAGAATAGCAGTCCCTGTGTATATTATAGAGAATAGCAGTCCCTGTTATATTATAGAGAATAGCAGCTCCTGTGTATATTATAGAGAATAGCAGTCCCTGTGTATATTATAGAGAATTGCAGCACCTGTGTACATTATAGAGAATAGCAGTCCCTGTGTACATTATAGAGAATAGCATTCCCTGTGTATATTATAGAGAAGAGCAGCCCCTGTGTATATTGTAGAGAATACCAGCCCCTGTGTATACTATTGAGAATAGCAGCCCCTGTGTATATTATTCAGCATAGAAGTCCTTGTGTATATTATAGAGAATAGCAGTCCCTGTGTATATTGTAGAGAATAGCAGCCCCTGTGTATATTCTAGGGAATTGCAGCACCTGTGTACTTTATACAGAATAGCAGTCCCTGTGTACATTATAGAGAATAGCAGCCTCTGTGTATATCATAGAGAATAGCAGTCGCTGTGTATGTTATAGAGAATTGCAGTCCCTATGTATATTATAGAGATTAGCAGTCGCTGTGTATGTTATAGAGAATAGCAGCCGCTGTGTATATTATAGAGAATAGCAGTCCCTGTGTATATTGTAGAGAATAGCAGCCCCTGTGTATATTATAGAGAATAACAGTCCCTGTGTATATGATAGAGAATTGCAGTCCCTGTGTATATGATAGAGAATAGCAGTCCCTGTGTATATTGTAGAGAATAGCATCCCCGGTGTGTATTATAGAGAATCACAGTCCCTGTGTATGTTATTGAAAAGTACTGCCCCTGTGTATATTATAGAGAATAGCAGTCCCCTGTGCATTTTATAGAGCTTATCGGCCCCTGTGTACATTGTAGAGAATTGCAGTCCCTGTGTATATTATAGAGGATAGCAGCCCCTGTGTATATTATAGATAATCGCAGCCCATATAGTCTCCCATATTGAGTAACAGTAACTGTGTATATTCCAAATAGTGACCCCTGTATGTGTAACAGAGAATATCATACCCTATGTATATAAGGGACAATAACTGTCCCTTTGTATGTTACTGAGAATGGCAACACCTGTGTATATTTTAGAGAATACCAATCCATGTGTAAATGAAAGAGAATAGCAGCCCCTGTGTATATTTGAGAGAATATCAGCGCCTGTGTATATTATAGAGAATTGCAGCCCCTGCCTATATTATAGAGAATTGCAGTCCCTGTTTATATTTGAGAGAATATCAGCGCCTGTGTATATTATAGAGAATTGCAGCCCCTGTTTATCTTGTAGAGAATTGCACTCCATGTGTATATAATATAGAATTGCAGTCCCTGGGTATATTATTGAAAAATACTGTCCCTTTTGCATGTTACAGAGAATAGCAGCCCCAGTGTATATTATAGAGAATGGCAGTCCCTGTGTATATTATAGAGAATAGCAGTCCCTGTGTATATTATAGAGAATAGCAGCCCCTGTGTATATTATAGAGAATAGCAGTCCCTGTGTATATTACAGAGAATAGCAGCCCCAGTGTATATTATAGAGAATAGCAGTCCCTGTGTATATTATAGAGAAAAGCAGTCCCTATGCATATTATAGAGAATAGCAGTCCCTGTGTATATTATAGAGAATAGCAGTCCCTGTGTATATTATAGAGAATAGCAGCCCCTGTGTATATTATAGAGAATAGCAGTCCCTGTGTATATTATAGAGAATAGCAATCCCTGTGTATATTATAGAGAATAGCAGTCCCTGTGTATATTATAGAGAATAGCAGTCCCTGTTTATATTATAGAGAATAGCAGTCCCTGTGTATATTATAGAGAATAGCAGTCGCTGTGTATATTATAGAGAAGAGCAGCCCCTGTGTATATTATAGAGAATAGCAGTCCCTGTGTATATTATAGAGAATAGCAGTCCCTGTGTATATTACAGAGAATAGCAGCCCCTGTGTATATTATAGAGAATAGCAGCCCCTGTGTATATTATAGAGAATAGCAGCCCCTGTGTATATTATAGAGAATAGCAGTCCCTGTGTATATTATAGAGAATAGCAGTCCCTGTGTGTATTACAGAGAATAGCAGCCTCTGTATATATTATAGGGAATAGCAGTCCCTGTGTATATTACAGAGAATAGCAGCCCCTGTGTATATTATAGAGAATAGTAGTCCCTGTGTATATTACAGAGAATAGCAGCCCCTTGTATATTATTGAGAATAGCAGTCCCTGTGTATATTATAGAGAAATGCAGTCCCTGTGTATATTACAGAGAATAGCAGCCCCTGTATATATTTTAGAGAATAGCAGTCCCTGTGTATATTTTAGAGAATAGCAGTCCCTGTGTATATTACAGAGAATAGCAGCCCCTGTTTATATTATAGAGAATATCAGTCCCTGTGTATATTACAGAGAATAGCAGCCCCTGTGTATATTATAGAGAATAGCAGTCCCTGTGTATATTATAGAGAATAGCAGTCCCTGTGTATATTATAGAGAATAGCAGTCACTGTGTATATTATAGAGAATAGCAGTCCCTGTGTATATTATAGAGAATAGCATTCCCTGTGTATATTATAGAGAGTAGCAGTCCCTGTGTATATTATGGAGAATAGCAGCCCCTGTGTATATTATATAGAAAAGATGTGCCTATGTATATTATAGAGAATAGCAGCCCCTGTGTATATTTTAGAAAATAGCAGCGCCTGTGTATATTATAGAAAATAGCAGCGCCTGTGTATATTATAGAGAATAGCAGCCCCTGTGTATATTATAGTGAATTGCAGTCCCTGTGTATATTACAGAAAATTGCAGCCCCTGCCTATTTTATAGACAATTGCAGTCCCTGTGTATATTATAGAGAATAGCAGTCCCTGTGTATATTAAAGAGAATAGTAGTCCCTGTGTATATTATAGAAAATAGCAGTCCCTGTATATATTATAGCGAATAGCAGTCCCTGTGTATACTGTAGCGAATAGCAGCCCCTGTGTATATTATAAAGAATTGCAGTCCCAGTGTATATTATAGAGAATAGAAGTCCCTCTGTATATTATAGAGAATAGCATTCCCTGTGTATATTATAGAGAGTAGCAGTCCCGTTGTATATTATAGAAAATAGCAGTCCCTGTGTTTATTATAGAGAAAAGCAGTCCCTATGTATATTATAGAGAATAGCAGCCCCTGTGTATATTATACAGAAAAGCAGTCCCTATGTATATTATAGAGAATAGCAGCCACTGTGTATATTTTAGAAAATAGCAGCGCCTGTGTATATTATAGAAAATTGCAGCCCCTGCCTATTTTATAGACAATTGCAGTCCCTGTATATATTATAGAGAATAGCAGTCCCTGTGTATATTATAGAGAATAGCAGTCCCTGTGTATATTATAAAGAATAGCAGTCATTGTGTATGTAATAGAGAATAGCAGCCCCTGTTTATATAATAGAGAATAGAAGCCCCTGTGTATATTATCGAAAATAGCAGTCCCTGTGTATATTATACAGTAAAGCAGTCCCTATGTATATTATAGAGAATAGCAGCCCCTGTGTATATTATAGAGAATAGCAGCCCCTGTATATATTATAGAGAATAACAGCCCCTGTGTGTATAATAGAGAATAGCAGTCCCTGTGTATATTGTAGAGGTTAGCAGCCACTGTGTATATTATAGAGAATAGCAGTCCCTGTGTATATTATAGAGAATAGCAGTCCCTGTGTATATTGTAGTGTTTAGCAGCCACTGTGTATATTACAGAGAATAGCAGTCCCTCTCTATATTATAGAGAATAGCAGTCCCTGTCTATATTATAGAGAATTGCAGCCCCTGTGTATATTTGAGAGAATATCAGCGCCTGTGTATATTATAGAGAATTGCAGCCCCTGCCTATATTATAGAGAATTGCAGTCCCTGTTTATATTTGAGAGAATATCAGCGCCTGTGTATATTATAGAGAATTGCAGCCCCTGCCTATGTTATAGAGAATAGCAGTCCCTATGTATCTTATAGAAAATAGCAGCGCCTGTGTATATAATGGAGAATTGCAGCCCCTGTTTATCTTGTAGAGAATTGCACTCCATGTGTATATTATATAGAATTGCAGTCCCTGGGTATATTATTGAAAAATACAGTCCCTGTGCATGTTACAGAGAATAGCAGCCCCAGTGTATAATATAGAGAATAGCAGTCCCTGTGTATATTATAGAGAATAGCAGTCCCTGTGAATATTATAGAGAATAGCAGCCCCTGTGTATATTATAGAGAATAGCAGTCCCTGTGTATATTACAGAGAATAGCAGCCCCTGTGTATATTATAGAGAATAGCAGTCCGTGTGTATATTATAGAGAATAGCAGTCCCTGTGTACATTATAGAGAATAGCAGTCCCTGTGTATATTATAGAGAATAGCAGTCCCTGTGTATATTATAGAGAAAAGCAGCCCCTCTGTATATTATAAAGAATAGCAGTCCCTGTGTATATTATAGAGAATAGCAGTCCCTGTGTATATTATAGAGAATAGCAGTCCCTGTTTATATTATAGAGAATAGCAGTCCCTGTGTATATTATAGAGAAGAGCAGCCCCTGTGTATATTATAGAGAATAGCAGTCCCTGTGTATATTATAGAGAATAGCAGTCGCTGTGTATATTATAGAGCAGAGCAGCCCCTGTGTATATTATAGAGAATAGCAGGCCCTGTGTATATTACAGAGAATAGCAGTCCCTTTGTATATTATAGAGAATAGCAGCCCCTGTGTATATTATAGAGAATAGCTGTCCCTGTGTATATTACAGAGAATAGCAGCCCCGGTGTATATTATAGAGAATAGCAGTCCCTGTGTATATTATAGAGAATAGCAGTCCCTGTGTATATTATAGAGAATAGCAGTCCCTGTGTATATTACAGAGAATAGCAGCCCCTGTGTATATTATTGAGAATAGCAGCCCCTGTGTATATTATAGAGAATAGCAGCCCCTGTGTATATTATTGAGAATAGCAGCCCCTGTGTATATTATTGAGAATAGCAGTCCCTGTGTATATTATTGAGAAATGCAGTCCCTGTGTATATTACAGAGAATAGCAGCCCCTGTATATATTTTAGAGAATAGCAGTGCCTGTGTATATTACAGAGAATAGCAGCCCCTGTGTATATTATATTGAATAGCAGTCCCTGTGTATATTATAGAGATTAGCAGTCACTGTGTATATTGTAGAGGTTGGCAGTCCAGTGTATATTATAGAGAATAGCAGTCCCTGTGTATATTATGGAGAATATCAGTCCCTGTGTATATTATAGAAAAGAGCAGTCACTGTGTATATTACAGAGAATTGCAGCCCCTGTGTATATTATAGAGAATAGCTGTCCCTGTGTATATTACAGAGAATAGCAGCCCCTGTGTATATTATAGAGAATAGCAGTCCCAGTGTATATTATAGAGAATAGCAGCCCCTGTGTATATTATAGAGAATAGCAGTCCCTGTGTATATTATCGATAATTGCAGCCCCTGTGTATATTATTGAGAATAGCAGCCCCTGTGTCTCTCATATTGGTTAGCAGTAACTGTGTATATTATAGAGAATAGCAGCCCCTGTTTATATTGTAGATATTTCCAGTCCCTGTGTATATTATTGACAATACAGTCCCTGTGTATATTATAGAGATTTGGAGTCCCCATGCTTATTATTGAGAATTGCAGTCCTTGTGTATGTTATAGAGCTTAGCAGTCCCTGTGTATATAATAGAGATTAGTAGCCCCTGTGTATATTATAGAGAATATCAGTTGCTGTGTATATTACAGAGAATAGCAGCCCCTGTGTATATTATATTGAATAGCAGTCCCCGTGTATATTATAGAGAATAGCAGTCCCTGTGTATATTATAGAGAATAGCAGCCCCTGTGTATATTATAGAGAATAGCAGCCCCTGTGTATATTATAGAGAATAGCAGCCCCTGTGTATATTATAGAGAAAAGCAGTCCCTGTGTATATTATAGAGAATAGCTGTCCCTGTTTATATTATAGAGAAAAGCAGTCCCTGTGTATATTATAGAGAATAGCTGTCCCTGTTTATATTATAGAGAATAGCATCACCTGTGTATATTATTGAGAATAGCAGTGCCTTTGTATATTATAGAGAATAGCAGTCCCTGTGTATGTTATAGAGAATAGCAGTCCCTGTGTATATTATAGAGAATAGCAGTCCCTGTTATATTATAGAGAATAGCAGCTCCTGTGTATATTATAGAGAATAGCAGTCCCTGTGTATATTATAGAGAATTGCAGCACCTGTGTACATTATAGAGAATAGCAGTCCCTGTGTACATTATAGAGAATAGCATTCCCTGTGTATATTATAGAGAAGAGCAGCCCCTGTGTATATTGTAGAGAATACCAGCCCCTGTGTATACTATTGAGAATAGCAGCCCCTGTGTATATTATTCAGCATAGAAGTCCTTGTGTATATTATAGAGAATAGCAGTCCCTGTGTATATTGTAGAGAATAGCAGCCCCTGTGTATATTCTAGGGAATTGCAGCACCTGTGTACTTTATACAGAATAGCAGTCCCTGTGTACATTATAGAGAATAGCAGCCTCTGTGTATATCATAGAGAATAGCAGTCGCTGTGTATGTTATAGAGAATTGCAGTCCCTATGTATATTATAGAGATTAGCAGTCGCTGTGTATGTTATAGAGAATAGCAGCCGCTGTGTATATTATAGAGAATAGCAGTCCCTGTGTATATTGTAGAGAATAGCAGCCCCTGTGTATATTATAGAGAATAACAGTCCCTGTGTATATGATAGAGAATTGCAGTCCCTGTGTATATGATAGAGAATAGCAGTCCCTGTGTATATTGTAGAGAATAGCATCCCCGGTGTGTATTATAGAGAATCACAGTCCCTGTGTATGTTATTGAAAAGTACTGCCCCTGTGTATATTATAGAGAATAGCAGTCCCCTGTGCATTTTATAGAGCTTATCGGCCCCTGTGTACATTGTAGAGAATTGCAGTCCCTGTGTATATTATAGAGGATAGCAGCCCCTGTGTATATTATAGATAATCGCAGCCCATATAGTCTCCCATATTGAGTAACAGTAACTGTGTATATTCCAAATAGTGACCCCTGTATGTGTAACAGAGAATATCATACCCTATGTATATAAGGGACAATAACTGTCCCTTTGTATGTTACTGAGAATGGCAACACCTGTGTATATTTTAGAGAATACCAATCCATGTGTAAATGAAAGAGAATAGCAGCCCCTGTGTATATTTGAGAGAATATCAGCGCCTGTGTATATTATAGAGAATTGCAGCCCCTGCCTATATTATAGAGAATTGCAGTCCCTGTTTATATTTGAGAGAATATCAGCGCCTGTGTATATTATAGAGAATTGCAGCCCCTGTTTATCTTGTAGAGAATTGCACTCCATGTGTATATAATATAGAATTGCAGTCCCTGGGTATATTATTGAAAAATACTGTCCCTTTTGCATGTTACAGAGAATAGCAGCCCCAGTGTATATTATAGAGAATGGCAGTCCCTGTGTATATTATAGAGAATAGCAGTCCCTGTGTATATTATAGAGAATAGCAGCCCCTGTGTATATTATAGAGAATAGCAGTCCCTGTGTATATTACAGAGAATAGCAGCCCCAGTGTATATTATAGAGAATAGCAGTCCCTGTGTATATTATAGAGAAAAGCAGTCCCTATGCATATTATAGAGAATAGCAGTCCCTGTGTATATTATAGAGAATAGCAGTCCCTGTGTATATTATAGAGAATAGCAGCCCCTGTGTATATTATAGAGAATAGCAGTCCCTGTGTATATTATAGAGAATAGCAATCCCTGTGTATATTATAGAGAATAGCAGTCCCTGTGTATATTATAGAGAATAGCAGTCCCTGTTTATATTATAGAGAATATCAGTCCCTGTGTATATTATAGAGAATAGCAGTCGCTGTGTATATTATAGAGAATAACAGTCCCTGTGTATATTATAGAGAAGAGCAGCCCCTGTGTATATTATAGAGAATAGCATTCCCTGTGTATATTACAGAGAATAGCAGCCCCTGTGTATATTATAGAGAATAGCAGTCCCTGTGTATATTACAGAGAATAGCAGCCCCTGTGTATGTTATAGAGAATAGTAGTCCCTGTGTATATTACAGAGAATAGCAGCCCCTGTGTATATTATTGAGAATAGCAGTCCCTGTGTATATTATAGAGAAATGCAGTCCCTGTGTATATTACAGAGAATAGCAGCCCCTGTATATATTTTAGAGAATAGCAGACCTGTGTATATTTTAGAGAATAGCAGTCCCTGTGTATATTATAGAGGAGAGCAGCCCCTGTGTATATTATAGATAATCACAGCCCCTGTGTCTCTCATATTGAGTAGCAGTAACTGTGTATATTATAGAGAATAGCAGAGCCTGTGTATATTATGGAGAATAGCAGTCCCTGTGTATATTATGGAGAATAGCAGTCCCTATGTATATTAGAGAATATCAGCGCCTGTGTATATTATAAAGAATAGCAGTTCCTGTGAATATTATAGAAAATAGCAGCGCCTGTGTATATTACAGAGAATAGCAGTCCCTGTGTATATTATCGATAATTGCAGCCCCTGTGTATATTATTGAGAATAGCAGCCCCTGTGTCTCTCATATTGGTTAGCAGTAACTGTGTATATTATAGAGAATAGCAGCCCCTGTTTATATTGTAGATATTTCCAGTCCCTGTGTATATTATATAGAATTGCAGTCCCTGTGTATATTATTGACAAATACAGTCCCTGTGTATATTATAGAGATTTGGAGTCCCCATGCTTATTATTGAGAATTGCAGTCCTTGTGTATGTTATAGAGCTTAGCAGTCCCTCTGTATATAATAGAGATTAGTAGCCCCTGTGTATATTGTTGAGAATATCAGTTGCTGTGTATATTACAGAGAATAGCAGCCCCTGTGTATATTATATTGAATAGCAGTCCCTGTGTATATTATAGAGAATAGCAGCCCCTTTTGAAATTATAGAGAATAGCAGCGCCTGTGTATATGATAGAGAATAGCAGCCCCTGTGTATATTATAGAGGAGAGCAGCCCCTGTGTATATTATCGAGAATAGCAGTCCCTCTCTATATTATAGAGAATAGCAGTCCCTGTGTATATTATAGAGCAGAGCAGCCCCTGTGTATATTATAGAGAATAGCAGTCCCTGTGTATATTACAGAGAATAGCAGTCTCTGTGTATATTATAGAGATTAGCAGTCACTGTGTATATTGTAGAGGTTGGCAGTCCAGTGTATATTATAGAGAATAGCAGTCCCTGTGTATATTATGGAGAATAGCAGTCCCTATGTATATTAGAGAATATCAGCGCCTGTGTATATTATAAAGAATAGCAGTCCCTGTGTATATTATAGAAAATAGCAGCGCCTGTGTATATTACAGAGAGTAGCAGTCCCTGTGTATATTATCGATAATTGCAGCCCCTGTGTATATTATTGAGAATAGCAGCCCCTGTGTCTCTCATATTGGTTAGCAGTAACTGTGTATATTATAGAGAATAGCAGCCCCTGTTTATATTGTTGATATTTCCAGTCCCTGTTTATATTATATAGAATTGCAGTCCCTGTGTATATTATTGACAAATACAGTCCCTGTGTATATTATAGAGATTTGGAGTCCCCATGCTTATTATTGAGAATTGCAGTCCTTGTGTATGTTATAGAGCTTAGCAGTTCCTGTGTATATAATAGAGATTAGTAGCCCCTGTGTATATTATAGAGAATATCAGTTGCTGTGTATATTACAGAGAATAGCAGCCCCTGTGTATATTATATTGAATAGCAGTCCCTCTGTATATTATAGAGATTAGCAGTCACTGTGTATATTGTAGAGGTTGGCAGTCCAGTGTATATTATAGAGAATAGCTGTCCCTGTGTATATTACAGAGAATAGCAGCCCCTGTGTATATTATAGAGAATAGCAGTCCCAGTGTATATTATAGAGAATAGCAGCCCCTGTGTATATTATAGAGAATAGCAGTCCCTGTGTATATTACAGAGAATAGCAGCCCCTGTGTATATTATTGAGAATAGCAGCCCCTGTGTATATTATAGAGAATAGCAGCCCCTGTGTATATTATAGAGAATAGCAGCCCCTGTGTATATTATAGAGCAGAGCAGCCCCTGTGTATATTACAGAGAATAGCAGTCTCTGTGTATATTATAGAGATTAGCAGTCACTGTGTATATTGTAGAGGTTGGCAGTCCAGTGTATATTATAGAGAATAGCAGTCCCTGTGTATATTATGGAGAATATCAGTCCCTGTGTATATTATAGAAAAGAGCAGTCACTGTGTATATTACAGAGAATAGCAGCCCCTGTGTATATTATAGAGAATAGCTGTCCCTGTGTATATTACAGAGAATAGCAGTCCCTGTTTATATTATAGAGAATAGCAGTCCCTGTGTATATTGTAGAGAATAGCAGCCCCTGTGTATATTATAGAGAATAGCAGTCCCTGTGTATATTATAGAGAATAGCAGTCCCTGTGTATATTACAGAGAATAGCAGCCCCTGTGTATATTATAGAGAATAGCAGCCCCTGTGTATATTATAGAGAATAGCAGCCCCTGTGTATATTATAGAGAATAGCAGCCCCTGTGTATATTATAGAGAATAGCAGCCCCTGTGTATATTATAGAGAATAGCAGTCCCTGTGTATATTATAGAGAGTAGCAGTCCCTGTGTATATTACAGAGAATAGCAGACCCTGTGTATATTATAGAGAATAGCAGTCCCTGTGTATATTACAGAGAATAGGAGCCCCTGTGTATATTATAGAGAATAGTAGTACCTGTGTATATTACAGAGAATAGCAGCCCCTGTGTATATTATTGAGAATAGCACTCCCTGTGTATATTATAGAGAAATGCAGTCCCTGTGTATATTACAGAGATTAGCAACCCCTGTATATATTTTAGAGAATAGCAGTCCCTGTGTATATTTTAGAGAATAGCAGTCCTTGTGTATATTATAGAGGAGAGCAGCCCCTGTGTATATTATAGATAATCACAGCCCCTGTGTCTCTCATATTGAGTAGCAGTAACTGTGTATAGTATAGAGAATAGCAGTCCCTGTGTATATTATGGAGAATACCAGTCCCTGTGTATTTTATGGAGAATAGCAGTCCCTATGTATATTAGAGAATATCAGCGCCTGTGTATATTATAAAGAATAGCAGTCCCTGTGTATATTATAGAAAATAGCAGCGCCTGTGTATATTACAGAGAATAGCAGTCCCTGTGTATATTATCGATAATTGCAGCCCCTGTGTATATTATTGAGAATAGCAGCCCCTGTGTCTCTCATATTGGTTAGCAGTAACTGTGTATATTATAGAGAATAGCAGCCCCTGTTTATATTGTTGATATTTCCAGTCCCTGTTTATATTATATAGAATTGCAGTCCCTGTGTATATTATTGACAAATACAGTCCCTGTGTATATTATAGAGATTTGGAGTCCCCATGCTTATTATTGAGAATTGCAGTCCTTGTGTATGTTATATAGCTTAGCAGTTCCTGTGTATATAATAGAGATTAGTAGCCCCTGTGTATATTATAGAGAATATCAGTTGCTGTGTATATTACAGAGAATAGCAGCCCCTGTGTATATTATATTGAATAGCAGTCCCTGTGTATATTATAGAGATTAGCAGTCACTGTGTATATTGTAGAGGTTGGCAGTCCAGTGTATATTATAGAGAATAGCTGTCCCTGTGTATATTACAGAGAATAGCAGCCCCTGTGTATATTATAGAGAATAGCAGTCCCAGTGTATATTATAGAGAATAGCAGCCCCTGTGTATATTATAGAGAATAGCAGTCCCTGTGTATATTACAGAGAATAGCAGCCCCTGTGTATATTATAGAGAATAGCAGCCCCTGTGTATATTATAGAGAATAGCAGCCCCTGTGTATATTATAGAGAATAGCAGCCCCTGTGTATATTATAGAGAATAGCAGCCCCTGTGTATATTATAGCGAATAGCAGTCCCTGTGTATATTAAAGAGAATTGCAGTCCCTGTGTATATTATAGAGAAATGCAGTCCCTGTGTATATTACAGAGAATAGCAGCCCCTGTATATATTTTAGAGAATAGCAGTCCCTGTGTATATTTTAGAGAATAGCAGTCCCTGTGTATATTACAGAGAATAGCAGCCCCTGTTTATATTATAGAGAATAGCAGTCCCTGTGTATATTACAGAGAATAGCAGCCCCTGTGTATATTATAGAGAATAGCAGTCCCTGTGTATATTATAGAGAATAGCAGTCCCTGTGTATATTATAGAGAATAGCAGTCACTGTGTATATTATAGAGAATAGCAGTCCCTGTGTATATTATAGAGAAATGCAGTCCCTGTGTATATTACAGAGAATAGCAGCCCCTGTATATATTTTAGAGAATAGCAGTCCCTGTGTATATTTTAGAGAATAGCAGTCCCTGTGTATATTACAGAGAATAGCAGCCCCTGTTTATATTATAGAGAATAGCAGTCCCTGTGTATATTACAGAGAATAGCAGCCCCTGTGTATATTATAGAGAATAGCAGTCCCTGTGTATATTATAGAGAATAGCAGTCCCTGTGTATATTATAGAGAATAGCAGTCACTGTGTATATTATAGAGAATAGCAGTCCCTGTGTATATTATAGAGAATAGCAGCCCCTGTGTATATTATAGAGAATAGCAGTCCCTGTGTATATTATAGAGAATAGCAGTCCCTGTTTATATTATAGAGAATAGCAGTCCCTGTGTATATTATAGAGAAGAGCAGCCCCTGTGTATATTATAGAGAAGTGCAGCCCCTGTGTATATTATAGAGAATAGCAGTCCCTGTGTATATTATAGAGAATAGCAGTCCCTGTGTATATTATAGAGCAGAGCAGCCCCTGTGTATATTGTAGAGAATAGCAGACCCTGTGTATATTACAGTGAATAGCAGTCCCTGTGTATATTATAGAGAATAGCAGTCCCTGTGTATATTACAGAGAATAGCAGCCCCTGTGTATATTATAGAGAATAGCAGCCCCTGTGTATATTATAGAGAATAGCAGCCCCTGGTTATATTATAGAGAATAGCAGCCCCTGTGTATATTATAGAGAATAGCAGCCCCTGTGTATATTATAGAGAATAGCAGTCCCTGTGTCTATTATAGAGAATAGCAGTCCCTGTGTATATTACAGAGAATAGCAGCCCCTGTGTATATTATAGAGAATAGCAGTCCCTGTGTATATTACAGAGAATAGCAGCCCCTGTGTATGTTATAGAGAATAGTAGTCCCTGTGTATATTACAGAGAATAGCAGCCCCTGTGTATATTATTGAGAATAGCAGTCCCTGTGTATATTATAGAGAAATGCAGTCCCTGTGTATATTACAGAGAATAGCAGCCCCTGTATATATTTTAGAGAATAGCAGACCTGTGTATATTTTAGAGAATAGCAGTCCCTGTGTATATTATAGAGGAGAGCAGCCCCTGTGTATATTATAGATAATCACAGCCCCTGTGTCTCTCATATTGAGTAGCAGTAACTGTGTATATTATAGAGAATAGCAGAGCCTGTGTATATTATGGAGAATAGCAGTCCCTGTGTATATTATGGAGAATTGCAGTCCCTATGTATATTAGAGAATATCAGCGCCTGTGTATATTATAAAGAATAGCAGTTCCTGTGAATATTATAGAAAATAGCAGCGCCTGTGTATATTACAGAGAATAGCAGTCCCTGTGTATATTATCGATAATTGCAGCCCCTGTGTATATTATTGAGAATAGCAGCCCCTGTGTCTCTCATATTGGTTAGCAGTAACTGTGTATATTATAGAGAATAGCAGCCCCTGTTTATATTGTAGATATTTCCAGTCCCTGTGTATATTATATAGAATTGCAGTCCCTGTGTATATTATTGACAAATACAGTCCCTGTGTATATTATAGAGATTTGGAGTCCCCATGCTTATTATTGAGAATTGCAGTCCTTGTGTATGTTATAGAGCTTAGCAGTCCCTCTGTATATAATAGAGATTAGTAGCCCCTGTGTATATTGTTGAGAATATCAGTTGCTGTGTATATTACAGAGAATAGCAGCCCCTGTGTATATTATATTGAATAGCAGTCCCTGTGTATATTATAGAGAATAGCAGCCCCTTTTGAAATTATAGAGAATAGCAGCGCCTGTGTATATGATAGAGAATAGCAGCCCCTGTGTATATTATAGAGGAGAGCAGCCCCTGTGTATATTATCGAGAATAGCAGTCCCTCTCTATATTATAGAGAATAGCAGTCCCTGTGTATATTATAGAGCAGAGCAGCCCCTGTGTATATTATAGAGAATAGCAGTCCCTGTGTATATTACAGAGAATAGCAGTCTCTGTGTATATTATAGAGATTAGCAGTCACTGTGTATATTGTAGAGGTTGGCAGTCCAGTGTATATTATAGAGAATAGCAGTCCCTGTGTATATTATGGAGAATAGCAGTCCCTATGTATATTAGAGAATATCAGCGCCTGTGTATATTATAAAGAATAGCAGTCCCTGTGTATATTATAGAAAATAGCAGCGCCTGTGTATATTACAGAGAGTAGCAGTCCCTGTGTATATTATCGATAATTGCAGCCCCTGTGTATATTATTGAGAATAGCAGCCCCTGTGTCTCTCATATTGGTTAGCAGTAACTGTGTATATTATAGAGAATAGCAGCCCCTGTTTATATTGTTGATATTTCCAGTCCCTGTTTATATTATATAGAATTGCAGTCCCTGTGTATATTATTGACAAATACAGTCCCTGTGTATATTATAGAGATTTGGAGTCCCCATGCTTATTATTGAGAATTGCAGTCCTTGTGTATGTTATAGAGCTTAGCAGTTCCTGTGTATATAATAGAGATTAGTAGCCCCTGTGTATATTATAGAGAATATCAGTTGCTGTGTATATTACAGAGAATAGCAGCCCCTGTGTATATTATATTGAATAGCAGTCCCTCTGTATATTATAGAGATTAGCAGTCACTGTGTATATTGTAGAGGTTGGCAGTCCAGTGTATATTATAGAGAATAGCTGTCCCTGTGTATATTACAGAGAATAGCAGCCCCTGTGTATATTATAGAGAATAGCAGTCCCAGTGTATATTATAGAGAATAGCAGCCCCTGTGTATATTATAGAGAATAGCAGTCCCTGTGTATATTACAGAGAATAGCAGCCCCTGTGTATATTATTGAGAATAGCAGCCCCTGTGTATATTATAGAGAATAGCAGCCCCTGTGTATATTATAGAGAATAGCAGCCCCTGTGTATATTATAGAGCAGAGCAGCCCCTGTGTATATTACAGAGAATAGCAGTCTCTGTGTATATTATAGAGATTAGCAGTCACTGTGTATATTGTAGAGGTTGGCAGTCCAGTGTATATTATAGAGAATAGCAGTCCCTGTGTATATTATGGAGAATATCAGTCCCTGTGTATATTATAGAAAAGAGCAGTCACTGTGTATATTACAGAGAATAGCAGCCCCTGTGTATATTATAGAGAATAGCTGTCCCTGTGTATATTACAGAGAATAGCAGTCCCTGTTTATATTATAGAGAATAGCAGTCCCTGTGTATATTGTAGAGAATAGCAGCCCCTGTGTATATTATAGAGAATAGCAGTCCCTGTGTATATTATAGAGAATAGCAGTCCCTGTGTATATTACAGAGAATAGCAGCCCCTGTGTATATTATAGAGAATAGCAGCCCCTGTGTATATTATAGAGAATAGCAGCCCCTGTGTATATTATAGAGAATAGCAGCCCCTGTGTATATTATAGAGAATAGCAGCCCCTGTGTATATTATAGAGAATAGCAGTCCCTGTGTATATTATAGAGAGTAGCAGTCCCTGTGTATATTACAGAGAATAGCAGACCCTGTGTATATTATAGAGAATAGCAGTCCCTGTGTATATTACAGAGAATAGGAGCCCCTGTGTATATTATAGAGAATAGTAGTACCTGTGTATATTACAGAGAATAGCAGCCCCTGTGTATATTATTGAGAATAGCACTCCCTGTGTATATTATAGAGAAATGCAGTCCCTGTGTATATTACAGAGATTAGCAACCCCTGTATATATTTTAGAGAATAGCAGTCCCTGTGTATATTTTAGAGAATAGCAGTCCTTGTGTATATTATAGAGGAGAGCAGCCCCTGTGTATATTATAGATAATCACAGCCCCTGTGTCTCTCATATTGAGTAGCAGTAACTGTGTATAGTATAGAGAATAGCAGTCCCTGTGTATATTATGGAGAATACCAGTCCCTGTGTATTTTATGGAGAATAGCAGTCCCTATGTATATTAGAGAATATCAGCGCCTGTGTATATTATAAAGAATAGCAGTCCCTGTGTATATTATAGAAAATAGCAGCGCCTGTGTATATTACAGAGAATAGCAGTCCCTGTGTATATTATCGATAATTGCAGCCCCTGTGTATATTATTGAGAATAGCAGCCCCTGTGTCTCTCATATTGGTTAGCAGTAACTGTGTATATTATAGAGAATAGCAGCCCCTGTTTATATTGTTGATATTTCCAGTCCCTGTTTATATTATATAGAATTGCAGTCCCTGTGTATATTATTGACAAATACAGTCCCTGTGTATATTATAGAGATTTGGAGTCCCCATGCTTATTATTGAGAATTGCAGTCCTTGTGTATGTTATATAGCTAAGCAGTTCCTGTGTATATAATAGAGATTAGTAGCCCCTGTGTATATTATAGAGAATATCAGTTGCTGTGTATATTACAGAGAATAGCAGCCCCTGTGTATATTATATTGAATAGCAGTCCCTGTGTATATTATAGAGATTAGCAGTCACTGTGTATATTGTAGAGGTTGGCAGTCCAGTGTATATTATAGAGAATAGCTGTCCCTGTGTATATTACAGAGAATAGCAGCCCCTGTGTATATTATAGAGAATAGCAGTCCCAGTGTATATTATAGAGAATAGCAGCCCCTGTGTATATTATAGAGAATAGCAGTCCCTGTGTATATTACAGAGAATAGCAGCCCCTGTGTATATTATAGAGAATAGCAGCCCCTGTGTATATTATAGAGAATAGCAGCCCCTGTGTATATTATAGAGAATAGCAGCCCCTGTGTATATTATAGAGAATAGCAGCCCCTGTGTATATTATAGCGAATAGCAGTCCCTGTGTATATTAAAGAGAATTGCAGTCCATGTGTATATTATAGGGAATAGCAGTCCCTTTGTATATTATAGAGAATAGCAGTCCCTGTGTATATTACAGAGAATAGCAGCCCCTGTGTATATTATTGAGAATAGCAGCCCCTGTGTATATTATAGAGAATAGCAGCCCCTGTGTTTATTATTGAGAATAGCAGCCCCTGTGTATATTATAGAGAATAGCAGCCCCTGTGTATACTATAGAGAATAGCAGCCCCTGTGTATATTATAGAGATTTGGAGTCCCCATGCTTATTATTGAGAATTGCAGTCCTTGTGTATGTTATAGAGCTTAGCAGTCCCTGTGTATATAATAGAGATTAGTAGCCCCTGTGTATATTATTGAGAATATCAGTTGCTGTGTATATTAAAGAGAATAGCAGCCCCTGTGTATATTATATTGAATAGCAGTCCCTGTGTATATTATAGAGAATAGCAGTCCCTGTGTATATTATAGAGAATAGCAGTCCCTGTGTATATTGTAGTGTTTAGCAGCCACTGTGTACATTACAGAGAATAGCAGTCCCTCTCTATATTATAGAGAATAGCAGTCCCTGTCTATATTATAGAGAATAGCAGCCCCTGTGTATATTTGAGAGAATATCAGCGCCTGTGTATATTATAGAGAATTGCAGCCCCTGCCTATATTATAGAGAATTGCAGTCCCTGTTTATATTTGAGAGAATATCAGCGCCTGTGTATATTATAGAGAATTGCAGCCCCTGCCTATATTATAGAGAATAGCAGTCCCTATGTATATTATAGAAACTAGCAGCCCCTGTGTATATAATGGAGAATTGCAGCCCCTGTTTATCTTGTAGAGAATTGCACTCCATGTGTATATTATATAGAATTGCAGTCCCTGGGTATATTATTGAAAAATACAGTCCCTGTGCATGTTACAGAGAATAGCAGCCCCAGTGTATAATATAGAGAATAGCAGTCCCTGTGTATATTATAGAGAATAGCAGTCCCTGTGTATATTATAGAGAATAGCAGCCCCTGTGTATATTATAGAGAATAGCAGTCCCTGTGTATATTACAGAGAATAGCAGCCCCTGTGTATATTATAGAGAATAGCAGTCCCTGTGTATATTATAGAGAATAGCAGTCCCTGTGTATATTATAGAGAATAGCAGTCCCTGTGTATATTATAGAGAATAGCAGTCCCTGTGTATATTATAGAGAGAAGCAGCCCCTCTGTATATTATAAAGAATAGCAGTCCCTGTGTATATTATAGAGAATAGCAGTCCCTGTGTATATTATAGAGAATGGCAGTCCCTGTTTATATTATAGAGAATAGCAGTCCCTGTGTATATTATAGAGAAGAGCAGCCCCTGTGTATATTATAGAGAATAGCAGTCCCTGTGTATATTATAGAGAATAGCAGTCGCTGTGTATATTATAGAGCAGAGCAGCCCCTGTGTATATTATAGAGAATAGCAGGCCCTGTGTATATTACAGAGAATAGCAGTCCCTTTGTATATTATAGAGAATAGCAGCCCCTGTGTATATTATAGAGAATAGCTGTCCCTGTGTATATTACAGAGAATAGCAGCCCCTGTGTATATTATAGAGAATAGCAGTCCCTGTGTATATTATAGAGAATAGCAGTCCCTGTGTATATTATAGAGAATAGCAGTCCCTGTGTATATTACAGAGAATAGCAGCCCCTGTGTATATTATTGAGAATAGCAGCCCCTGTGTATATTATAGAGAATAGCAGCCCCTGTGTATATTATTGAGAATAGCAGCCCCTGTGTATATTATAGAGAATAGTAGTCCCTGTGTATATTACAGAGAATAGCAGCCCCTGTGTATATTATTGAGAATAGCAGTCCCTGTGTATATTATTGAGAAATGCAGTCCCTGTGTATATTACAGAGAATAGCTGCCCCTGTATATATTTTACAGAATAGCAGTGCCTGTGTATATTACAGAGAATAGCAGCCCCTGTGTATATTATATTGAATAGCAGTCCCTGTGTATATTATAGAGATTAGCAGTCACTGTGTATATTGTAGAGGTTGGCAGTCCAGTGTATATTATAGAGAATAGCAGTCCCTGTGTATATTATGGAGAATATCAGTCCCTGTGTATATTATAGAAAAGAGCAGTCACTGTGTATATTACAGAGAATTGCAGCCCCTGTGTATATTATAGAGAATAGCTGTCCCTGTGTATATTACAGAGAATAGCAGCCCCTGTGTATATTATAGAGAATAGCAGTCCCAGTGTATATTATAGAGAATAGCAGCCCCTGTGTATATTATAGAGAATAGCAGTCCCTGTGTATATTATAGAGAATAGCAGTCCCTGTGTATATTACAGAGAATAGCAGCCCCTGTGTATATTATAGAGAATAGCAGCCCCTGTGTATATTATAGAGAATAGCAGCCCCTGTGTATATTATAGAGAATAGCAGCCCCTGTGTATATTATAGAGAATAGCAGCCCCTGTGTATATTATAGAGAATAGCAGTCCCTGTGTATATTATAGAGAATAGCAGTCCCTCTGTATATTACAGAGAATAGCAGCCCCTGTGTATATTATTGAGAATAGCAGTCCCTGTGTATATTATAGTGAAATGCAGTCCCTGTGTATATTACAGAGAATAGCAGCCCCTGTATATATTTTAGAGAATAGCAGTCCCTGTGTATATTTTAGAGAATAGCAGTCCCTGTGTATATTATAGAGGAGAGCAGCCCCTGTGTATATTATAGATAATCACAGCCCCTGTGTCTCTCATATTGAGTAGCAGTAACTGTGTATATTATAGAGAATAGCAGTCCCTGTGTATATTATGGATAATAGCATTCCCTGTGTATATTATGGAGAATAGCAGTCCCTATGTATATTAGAGAATATCAGCGCCTGTGTATATTATAAAGAATAGCAGTCCCTGTGTATATTATAGAAAATAGCAGCGCCTGTGTATATTACAGAGAATAGCAGTCCCTGTGTATATTATCGATAATTGCAGCCCCTGTGTATATTATTGAGAATAGCAGCCCCTGTGTCTCTCATATTGGTTAGCAGTAACTGTGCATGTTATAGAGAATAGCAGCCCCTGTTTATATTGTAGATATTTCCAGTCCCAGTGTATATTATATAGAATTGCAGTCCCTGTGTATATTATTGACAAATACAGTCCCAGTGTATATTAAAGAGATTTGGAGTCCCCATGCTTATTATTGAGAATTGCAGTCCTTCTGTATGTTATATAGCTTAGCAGTCCCTGTGTATATAATAGAGATTAGTAGCCCCTGTGTATATTATTGAGAATATCAGTTGCTGTGTATATTACAGAGAATAGCAGCCCCTGTGTATATTATATTGAATAGCAGTCCCTGTGTATATTATAGAGAATAGCAGTCCCTGTGTATATTACAGAGAATTGCAGCCCCTGTGTATATTATTGATAATAGCAGCCCCTGTGTATATTATAGAGAATAGCAGCCCCTGTGTATATTATAGAGAATAGCAGCCCCTGTGTATACTATAGAGAATAGCAGCCCCTGTGTATATTATAGAGAATAGCAATCCCTGTGTATATTACAGAGAATAGCAGCCCCTTTGTATATTATAGCGAATCGCAGTCCCTCTGTATATTATAGAGAATAGCAGTCCCTGTGTATATTATAGAGAATAGCAGTCCCTGTGTATATTATAGAGAATAGCAGTCCCTGTGTATATTACAGAGAATAGCAGCCCCTGTGTATATTATTGAGAATAGCAGCCCCTGTGTATATTATAGAGAATAGCAGCCCCTGTGTATATTATTGAGAATAGCAGCCCCTGTGTATATTATAGAGAATAGCAGCCCCTGTGTATACTATAGAGAATAGCAGCCCCTGTGTATATTATAGAGATTTGGAGTCCCCATGCTTATTATTGAGAATTGCAGTCCGTGTGTATGTTATAGAGCTTAGCAGTCCCTGTGTATATAATAGAGATTAGTAGCCCCTGTGTATATTATTGAGAATATCAGTTGCTGTGTATATTAAAGAGAATAGCAGCCCCTGTGTATATTATATTGAATAGCAGTCCCTGTGTATATTATAGAGAATAGCAGTCCCTGTGTATATTATAGAGAATAGCAGTCCCTGTGTATATTGTAGTGTTTAGCAGCCACTGTGTATATTACAGAGAATAGCAGTCCCTCTCTATATTATAGAGAATAGCAGTCCCTGTCTATATTATAGAGAATAGCAGCCCCTGTGTATATTTGAGAGAATATCAGCGCCTGTGTATATTATAGAGAATTGTAGCCCCTGCCTATATTATAGAGAATTGCAGTCCTTGTTTATATTTGTGAGAATATCAGCGCCTGTGTATATTATAGAGAATTGCAGCCCCTGCCTATATTATAGAGAATAGCAGTCCCTATGTATATTATACAAACTAGCAGCGCCTGTGTATATAATGGAGAATTGCAGCCCCTGTTTATCTTGTAGAGAATTGCACTCCATGTGTATATTATATAGAATTGCAGTCCCTGGGTATATTATTGAAAAATACAGTCCCTGTGCATGTTACAGAGAATAGCAGCCCCAGTGTATAATATAGAGAATAGCAGTCCCTGTGTTTATTATAGAGAATAGCAGTCCCTGTGTATATTATAGAGAATAGCAGCCCCTGTGTATATTATAGAGAATAGCAGTCCCTGTGTATATTACAGAGAATAGCAGCCCCTGTGTATATTATAGAGAATAGCAGTCCCTGTGTATATTATAGAGAATAGCAGTCCCTGTGTATATTATAGAGAATAGCAGTCCCTGTGTATATTATAGAGAATAGCAGTCCCTGTGTATATTATAGAGAAAAGCAGCCCCTCTGTATATTATAAAGAATAGCAGTCCCTGTGTATATTATAGAGAATAGCAGTCCCTGTGTATATTATAGAGAATAGCAGTCCCTGTTTATATTATAGAGAATAGCAGTCCCTGTGTATATTATAGAGAAGAGCAGCCCCTGTGTATATTATAGAGAATAGCAGTCCCTGTGTATATTATAGAGAATAGCAGTCGCTGTGTATATTATAGAGCAGAGCAGCCCCTGTGTATATTATAGAGAATAGCAGGCCCTGTGTATATTACAGAGAATAGCAGTCCCTTTGTATATTATAGAGAATAGCAGCCCCTGTGTATATTATAGAGAATAGCTGTCCCTGTGTATATTACAGAGAATAGCAGCCCCTGTGTATATTATAGAGAATAGCAGTCCCTGTGTACATTATAGAGAATAGCAGTCCCTGTGTATATTATAGAGAATAGCAGTCCCTGTGTATATTACAGAGAATAGCAGCCCCTGTGTATATTACAGAGAATAGCAGCCCCTGTGTATATTACAGAGAATAGCAGCCCCTGTGTATATTACAGAGAATAGCAGTCCCTGTGTATATTACAGAGAATAGCAGCCCCTGTGTATATTATTGAGAATAGCAGCCCCTGTGTATATTATAGAGAATAGCAGTCCCTGTGTATATTATAGAGAATAGCAGCCCCTGTGTATGTTATAGAGAATAGTAGTCCCTGTGTATATTACAGAGAATAGCAGTCCCTGTGTATATTATTGAGAAATGCAGTCCCTGTGTATATTACAGAGAATAGCTGCCCCTGTATATATTTTAGAGAATAGCAGTGCCTGTGTATATTACAGAGAATAGCAGCCCCTGTGTATATTATATTGAATAGCAGTCCCTGTGTATATTATAGAGATTAGCATTCACTGTGTATATTGTAGAGGTTGGCAGTCCAGTGTATATTATAGAGAATAGCAATCCCTGTGTATATTATGGAGAATATCAGTCCCTGTGTATATTATAGAAAAGAGAAGTCATTGTGTATATTACAGAGAATTGCAGCCCCTGTGTATATTATAGAGAATAGCTGTCCCTGTGTATATTACAGAGAATAGCAGCCCCTGTGTATATTATAGAGAATAGCAGTCCCAGTGTATATTATAGAGAATAGCAGCCCCTGTGTATATTATAGAGAATAGCAGTCCCTGTGTATATTATAGAGAATAGCAGTCCCTGTGTATATTACAGAGAATAGCAGCCCCTGTGTATATTATAGAGAATAGCAGCCCCTGTGTATATTATAGAGAATAGCAGCCCCTGTGTATATTATAGAGAATAGCAGCCCCTGTGTATATTATAGAGAATAGCAGCCCCTGTGTATATTATAGAGAATAGCAGTCCCTGTGTATATTACAGAGAATAGCAGCCCCTGTGTATATTATAGAGAGTAGCAGTCCCTGTGTATATTACAGAGAATAGCAGCCCCTGTGTATTTTATAGAGAATAGTGGTCCCTGTGTATATTACAGAGAATTGCAGCCCCTGTGTATATTATTGAGAATAGCAGTCCCTGTGTATATTATAGAGAAATGCAGTCCCTGTGTATATTACAGAGAATAGCAGCCCCTGTATATATTTTAGAGAATAACAGTCCCTGTGTATATTTTAGAGAATAGCAGTCCCTGTGTATATTATAGAGGAGAGCAGCCCCTGTGTATATTATAGATAATCACAGCCCCTGTGTCTCTCATATTGAGTAGCAGTAACTGTGTATATTATAGAGAATAGCAGTCCCTGTGTATATTATGGATAATAGCATTCCCTGTGTATATTATGGAGAATAGCATTCCCTATGTATATTAGAGAATATCAGCGCCTGTGTATATTATCAAGAATAGCAGTCCCTGTGTATATTATAGAAAATAGCAGCGCCTGTGTATATTACAGAGAATAGCAGTCCCTGTGTATATTATCGATAATTGCAGCCCCTGTGTATATTATTGAGAATAGCAGCCACTGTGTCTCTCATATTGGTTAGCAGTAACTGTGTATATTATAGTGAATAGCAGCCCCTGTTTATATTGTAGATATTTCCAGTCCCAGTGTATATTATATAGAATTGCAGTCCCTGTGTATATTATTGACAAATACAGTCCCTGTGTATATTATAGAGATTTGGAGTCCCCATGCTTATTATTGAGAATTGCAGTCCTTGTGTATGTTATATAGCTTAGCAGTCCCTGTGTATATAATAGAGATTAATAGCCCCTGTGTATATTATAGAGAATATCAGTTGCTGTGTATATTACAGAGAATAGCAGCCCCTGTGTATATTATATTGAATAGCAGTCCCTGTGTATATTATAGAGAATAGCAGTCCCTGTGTATATTACAGAGAATTGCAGCCCCTGTGTATATTATTGATAATAGCAGCCCCTGTGTATATTATAGAGAATAGCAGCCCCTGTGTATATTATAGAGAATAGCAGCCCCTGTGTATACTATAGAGAATAGCAGCCCCTGTGTATATTATAGAGAATAGCAGTCCCTGTGTATATTACAGAGAATAGCAGCCCCTTTGTATATTATTGAGAATAGCAGCCCCTGTGTATATTATAGAGAATAGCAGCCCCTGTGTATATTATAGAGTATAGCATTCCCTGTGTATATTATAGAGAATAGCAGTCCCTGTGTATATTATAGAGAATAGCAGCCCCTGTGTATATTATTGAGAATAGCAGCCCCTGTGTATATTATAGAGAATAGCAGTCCCTGTGTATATTATAGAGAATAGCAGCCCCTCTGTATATTATAGCGAATAGCAGTCCCTGTGTATATTATAGAGAATAGCAGCCCCTGTGTATATTATAGAGAATAGCAGTCCCTGTGTATATTATAGAGAATAGCAGCCCCTGTGTATATTATTGAGAATAGCAGCCCCTGTGTATATTATAGAGAATAGCAGCCCCTGTGTATACTATAGAGAATAGCAGCCCCTGTGTGTATTATAGAGAATAGCAGTCCCTGTGTATATTACAGAGAATAGCAGCCCCTGTGTATATTATTGAGAATAGCAGTCCCTGTGTATATTACAGAGAATAGCAGCCCCTGTGTATATTATAGAGAATAGCAGTCCCTGTGTATATTACAGAGAATAGCATCCCCTGTGTATATTATACAGAATAGTAGTCCCTATGTATATTACAGAGAATAGCAGCCCCAGTGTATATTATTGAGAATAGCAGTCCCTGTGTATATTATAGAGAAATGCAGTCCCTGTGTATATTACAGAGAATAGCAGCCCCTGTATATATTTTAGAGAATAGCAGTCCCTGTGTATATTTTAGAGAATAGCAGCCCCTGTGTATATTATATTGAATTGCAGTCCCTGTGTATATTATAGAGATTAGCAGTCACTGTGTATATTGTAGAGGTTGGCAGTTCAGCGTATATTATAGAGAATAGCAGTCCCTGTGTATATTATGGAGATTATCAGTCCCTGTGTATATTATAGAAAAGAGCAGGCACTGTGTATATTACAGAGAATAGCAGCCCCTGTGTATATTATAGAGAATAGAGGTCCCTGTGTATATTACAGAGAATAGCAGCCCCTGTGTATATTATTGAGAATAGCAGTCCCTGTGTATATTATAGAGAAATGCAGTCCCTGTGTATATTACAGAGAATAGCAGCCCCTGTATATATTTTAGAGAATAGCAGTCCCTGTGTATATTTTAGAGAATAGCAGTCCCTGTGTATATTATAGAGGAGAGCAGCCCCTGTGTATATTATAGATAATCACAGCCCCTGTGTCTCTCATATTGAGTAGCAGTAACTGTGTATATTATAGAGAATAGCAGTCCCTGTGTATATTATGGATAATAGCATTCCCTGTGTATATTATGGAGAATAGCAGTCCCTATGTATATTAGAGAATATCAGCGCCTGTGTATATTATAAAGAATAGCAGTCCCTGTGTATATTATAGAAAATAGCAGCGCCTGTGTATATTACAGAGAATAGCAGTCCCTGTGTATATTATCGATAATTGCAGCCCCTGTGTATATTATTGAGAATAGCAGCCCCTGTGTCTCTCATATTGGTTAGCAGTAACTGTGCATATTATAGAGAATAGCAGCCTCTATTTATATTGTAGATATTTCCAGTCCCAGTGTATATTATATAGAATTGCAGTCCCTGTGTATATTATTGACAAATACAGTCCCTGTGTATATTATAGAGATTTGGAGTCCCCATGCTTATTATTGAGAATTGCAGTCCTTGTGTATGTTATAGAGCTTAGCAGTCCCTGTGTATATAATAGAGATTAGTAGCCCCTGTGTATATTATTGAGAATATCAGTTGCTGTGTATATTACAGAGAATAGCAGCCCCTGTGTATATTATATTGAATAGCAGTCCCTGTGTATATTATAGAGAATATCAGTTGCTGTGTATATTACAGAGAATAGCAGCCCCTGTGTATATTATATTGAATAGCAGTCCCTGTGTATATTATAGAGAATAGCAGTCCCTGTGTATATTACAGAGAATTGCAGCCCCTGTGTATATTATTGATAATAGCAGCCCCTTTGTATATTATAGAGAATAGCAGCTCCTGTGTATATTATAGAGAATAGCAGCCCCTGTGTATACTATAGAGAATAGCAGCCCCTGTGTATATTATAGAGAATAGCAGTCCCTGTGTATATTACAGAGAATAGCAGCCCCTTTGTATATTATTGAGAATAGCAGCCCCTGTGTATATTATATTGAATAGCAGTCCCTGTGTATATTATAGAGATTAGCATTCACTGTGTATATTGTAGAGGTTGGCAGTCCAGTGTATATTATAGAGAATAGCAATCCCTGTGTATATTATGGAGAATATCAGTCCCTGTGTATATTATAGAAAAGAGAAGTCACTGTGTATATTACAGAGAATTGCAGCCCCTGTGTATATTATAGAGAATAGCTGTCCCTGTGTATATTACAGAGAATAGCAGCCCCTGTGTATATTATAGAGAATAGCAGTCCCAGTGTATATTATAGAGAATAGCAGCCCCTGTGTATATTATAGAGAATAGCAGTCCCTGTGTATATTATAGAGAATAGCAGTCCCTGTGTATATTACAGAGAATAGCAGCCCCTGTGTATATTATAGAGAATAGCAGCCCCTGTGTATATTATAGAGAATAGCAGCCCCTGTGTATATTATAGAGAATAGCAGCCCCTGTGTATATTATAGAGAATAGCAGCCCCTGTGTATATTATAGAGAATAGCAGTCCCTGTGTATATTACAGAGAATAGCAGCCCCTGTGTATATTATAGAGAGTAGCAGTCCCTGTGTATATTACAGAGAATAGCAGCCCCTGTGTATATTATAGAGAATAGTGGTCCCTGTGTATATTACAGAGAATTGCAGCCCCTGTGTATATTATTGAGAATAGCAGTCCCTGTGTATATTATAGAGAAATGCAGTCCCTGTGTATATTACAGAGAATAGCAGCCCCTGTATATATTTTAGAGAATAACAGTCCCTGTGTATATTTTAGAGAATAGCAGTCCCTGTGTATATTATAGAAGAGAGCAGCCCCTGTGTATATTATAGATAATCACAGCCCCTGTGTCTCTCATATTGAGTAGCAGTAACTGTGTATATTATAGAGAATAGCAGTCCCTGTGTATATTATGGATAATAGCATTCCCTGTGTATATTATGGAGAATAGCATTCCCTATGTATATTAGAGAATATCAGCGCCTGTGTATATTATCAAGAATAGCAGTCCCTGTGTATATTATAGAAAATAGCAGCGCCTGTGTATATTACAGAGAATAGCAGTCCCTGTGTATATTATCGATAATTGCAGCCCCTGTGTATATTATTGAGAATAGCAGCCACTGTGTCTCTCATATTGGTTAGCAGTAACTGTGTATATTATAGTGAATAGCAGCCCCTGTTTATATTGTAGATATTTCCAGTCCCAGTGTATATTATATAGAATTGCAGTCCCTGTGTATATTATTGACAAATACAGTCCCTGTGTATATTATAGAGATTTGGAGTCCCCATGCTTATTATTGAGAATTGCAGTCCTTGTGTATGTTATATAGCTTAGCAGTCCCTGTGTATATAATAGAGATTAATAGCCCCTGTGTATATTATAGAGAATATCAGTTGCTGTGTATATTACAGAGAATAGCAGCCCCTGTGTATATTATATTGAATAGCAGTCCCTGTGTATATTATAGAGAATAGCAGTCCCTGTGTATATTACAGAGAATTGCAGCCCCTGTGTATATTATTGATAATAGCAGCCCCTGTGTATATTATAGAGAATAGCAGCCCCTGTGTATATTATAGAGAATAGCAGCCCCTGTGTATACTATAGAGAATAGCAGCCCCTGTGTATATTATAGAGAATAGCAGTCCCTGTGTATATTACAGAGAATAGCAGCCCCTTTGTATATTATAGAGAATAGCAGCCCCTGTGTATATTATAGAGTATAGCATTCCCTGTGTATATTATAGAGAATAGCAGTCCCTGTGTATATTATAGAGAATAGCAGCCCCTGTGTATATTATTGAGAATAGCAGCCCCTGTGTATATTATAGAGAATAGCAGTCCCTGTGTATATTATAGAGAATAGCAGCCCCTGTGTATATTATAGAGAATAGCAGTCCCTGTGTATATTATAGAGAATAGCAGCCCCTGTGTATATTATTGAGAATAGCAGCCCCTGTGTATATTATAGAGAATAGCAGCCCCTGTGTATACTATAGAGAATAGCAGCCCCTGTGTGTATTATACAGAATAGCAGTCCCTGTGTATATTACAGAGAATAGCAGCCCCTGTGTATATTATTGAGAATAGCAGTCCCTGTGTATATTACAGAGAATAGCAGCCCCTGTGTATATTATAGAGAATAGCAGTCCCTGTGTATATTACAGAGAATAGCATCCCCTGTGTATATTATACAGAATAGTAGTCCCTATGTATATTACAGAGAATAGCAGCCCCAGTGTATATTATTGAGAATAGCAGTCCCTGTGTATATTATAGAGAAATGCAGTCCCTGTGTATATTACAGAGAATAGCAGCCCCTGTATATATTTTAGAGAATAGCAGTCCCTGTGTATATTTTAGAGAATAGCAGCCCCTGTGTATATTATATTGAATAGCAGTCCCTGTGTATATTATAGAGATTAGCAGTCACTGTGTATATTGTAGAGGTTGGCAGTTCAGCGTATATTATAGAGAATAGCAGTCCCTGTGTATATTATGGAGAATATCAGTCCCTGTGTATATTATAGAAAAGAGCAGGCACTGTGTATATTACAGAGAATAGCAGCCCCTGTGTATATTATAGAGAATAGAGGTCCCTGTGTATATTACAGAGAATAGCAGCCCCTGTGTATATTATTGAGAATAGCAGTCCCTGTGTATATTATAGAGAAATGCAGTCCCTGTGTATATTACAGAGAATAGCAGCCCCTGTATATATTTTAGAGAATAGCAGTCCCTGTGTATATTTTAGAGAATAGCAGTCCCTGTGTATATTATAGAGGAGAGCAGCCCCTGTGTATATTATAGATAATCACAGCCCCTGTGTCTCTCATATTGAGTAGCAGTAACTGTGTATATTATAGAGAATAGCAGTCCCTGTGTATATTATGGATAATAGCATTCCCTGTGTATATTATGGAGAATAGCAGTCCCTATGTATATTATAGAATATCAGCGCCTGTGTATATTATAAAGAATAGCAGTCCCTGTGTATATTATAGAAAATAGCAGCGCCTGTGTATATTACAGAGAATAGCAGTCCCTGTGTATATTATCGATAATTGCAGCCCCTGTGTATATTATTGAGAATAGCAGCCCCTGTGTCTCTCATATTGGTTAGCAGTAACTGTGCATATTATAGAGAATAGCAGCCTCTATTTATATTGTAGATATTTCCAGTCCCAGTGTATATTATATAGAATTGCAGTCCCTGTGTATATTATTGACAAATACAGTCCCTGTGTATATTATAGAGATTTGGAGTCCCCATGCTTATTATTGAGAATTGCAGTCCTTGTGTATGTTATAGAGCTTAGCAGTCCCTGTGTATATAATAGAGATTAGTAGCCCCTGTGTATATTATAGAGAATATCAGTTGCTGTGTATATTACAGAGAATAGCAGCCCCTGTGTATATTATATTGAATAGCAGTCCCTGTGTATATTATAGAGAATATCAGTTGCTGTGTATATTACAGAGAATAGCAGCCCCTGTGTATATTATATTGAATAGCAGTCCCTGTGTATATTATAGAGAATAGCAGTCCCTGTGTATATTACAGAGAATTGCAGCCCCTGTGTATATTATTGATAATAGCAGCCCCTTTGTATATTATAGAGAATAGCAGCTCCTGTGTATATTATAGAGAATAGCAGCCCCTGTGTATACTATAGAGAATAGCAGCCCCTGTGTATATTATAGAGAATAGCAGTCCCTGTGTATATTACAGAGAATAGCAGCCCCTTTGTATATTATTGAGAATAGCAGCCCCTGTGTATATTATAGTGAATAGCAGCCCCTGTGTATATTATAGAGTATAGCATTCCCTGTGTATATTATAGAGAATAGCAGTCCCTGTGTATATTATAGAGAATAGCAGCCCCTGTGTATATTATTGAGAATAGCAGCCCCTGTGTACATTATAGAGAATAGCAGTCCCTGTGTATATTATAGAGAATAGCAGCCCCTGTGTATATTATAGCGAATAGCAGTCCCTGTGTATATTATAGAGAATAGCAGTCCCCGTGTATATTATAGAGAATAGCAGTCCCTGTGTATATTATAGAGAATAGCAGTCCCTGTGTATATTACAGAGAATAGCAGCCCCTGTGTATATTATTGAGAATAGCAGCCCCTGTGTATATTATAGAGAATAGCAGCCCCTGTGTATATTATTGAGAATAGCAGCCCCTGTGTATATTATAGAGAATAGCAGCCCCTGTGTATACTATAGAGAATAGCAGCCCCTGTGTATATTATAGAGAATAGCAGTCCCTGTGTATATTACAGAGAATAGCAGCCCCTGTGTATATTATTGAGAATAGCAGTCCCTGTGTATATTACAGAGAATAGCAGCCCCTGTGTATATTATAGAGAATAGCAGTCCCTGTGTATATTACAAAGAATAGCCTCCCCTGTGTATATTATAGAGAATAGTAGTCCCTATGTATATTACAGAGAATAGCAGCCCCTGTGTATATTATAGAGAATAGCAGTCCCTGTGTATATTATAGAGAAATGCAGTCCCTGTGTATATTACAGAGAATAGCAGCCCATGTATATATTTTAGAGAATAGCAGTCCCTGTGTATATTACAGAGAATAGCAGCCCCTGTGTATATTATATTGAATAGCAGTCCCTGTGTATATTATAGAGATTAGCAGTCACTGTGTATATTGTAGAGGTTGGCAGTTCAGTGTATATTATAGAGAATAGCAGTCCCTGTGTATATTATGGAGAATATCAGTCCCTGTGTATATTATAGAAAAGAGCAGGCACTGTGTATATTACAGAGAATAGCAGCCCCTGTGTATATTATAGAGAATAGCAGTCCCTGTGTTTATTACAGAGAATAGCAGCCCCTGTGTATATTATAGAGAATAGTAGTCCCTGTGTATATTACAGAGAATAGCAGCCCCTGTGTATATTATTGAGAATAGCAGTCCCTGTGTATATTATAGAGATATGCAGTCCCTGTGTATATTACAGAGAATAGCAGCCCCTGTATATATTTTAGAGAATAGCAGTCCCTGTGTATATTTTAGAGAATAGCAGTCCCTGTGTATATTATAGAGGAGAGCAGCCCCTGTGTATATTATAGATAATCACAGCCCCTGTGTCTCTCATATTGAGTAGCAGTAACTGTGTATATTATAGAGAATAGCAGTCCCTGTGTATATTATGGATAATAGCATTCCCTGTGTATATTATGGAGAATAGCAGTCCCTATGTATATTAGAGAATATCAGCGCCTGTGTATATTATAAAGAATAGCAGTCCCTGTGTATATTATAGAAAATAGCAGCGCCTGTGTATATTACAGAGAATAGCAGTCCCTGTGTATATTATCGATAATTGCAGCCCCTGTGTATATTATTGAGAATAGCAGCCCCTGTGTCTCTCATATTGGTTAGCAGTAACTGTGCATATTATAGAGAATAGCAGCCCCTGTTTATATTGTAGATATTTCCAGTCCCAGTGTATATTATATAGAATTGCAGTCCCTGTGTATATTATTGACAAATACAGTCGCTGTGTATATTATAGAGATTTGGCGTCCCCATGCTTATTATTGAGAATTGCAGTCCTTGTGTATATTATATAGCTTAGCAGTCCCTGTGTATATAATAGAGATTAGTAGCCCCTGTGTATATTATAGAGAATATCAGTTGCTGTGTATATTACAGAGAATAGCAGCCCCTGTATATATTATATTGAATAGCAGTCCCTGTGTATATTATAGAGAATAGCAGTCCCTGTGTATATTACAGAGAATTGCAGCCCCTGTGTATATTATTGATAATAGCAGCCCCTGTGTATATTATAGAGAATAGCAGCCCCTGTGTATATTATAGAGAATAGCAGCCCCTGTGTATACTATAGAGAATAGCAGCCCCTGTGTATATTATAGAGAATAGCAGTCCCTGTGTATATTACAGAGAATAGCAGCCCCTTTGTATATTATTGAGAATAGCAGCCCCTGTGTATATTATAGAGAATAGCAGCCCCTGTGTATATTATAGAGTATAGCATTCCCTGTGTATATTATAGAGAATAGCAGTCCCTGTGTATATTATAGAGATTAGCAGCCCCTGTGTATATTTTTGAGAATAGCAGCCCCTGTGTATATTATAGAGAATAGCAGCCCCTGTGTATATTATAGAGATTAGCAGCCCCTGTGTATATTATAGAGAATAGCAGTCCCTGTGTATATTATAGAGAATAGCAGTCCCTGTGTATATTATAGAGAATAGCAGTCCCTGTGTATATTATAGAGAATAGCAGTCCCTGTGTATATTATAGAGAATAGGAGCCCCTGTGTATATTATAGAGAATAGCAGTCCCTGTGTATATTATGGAGAATAGCAGCCCCTGTGTATATTGTAGAGAATAGCAGTCCCTGTATATATTTTAGAGAATATCAGTCCCTGTGTATATTTTAGAGAATAGCAGTCCCTGTGTATATTATAGAGGAGAGCAGCCCCTGTGTATATTATAGAGGAGAGCAGTCCCTGTGTATATTATAGAGAATATCAGCGCCTGTGTATATGATAGAGAATAGCAGTCCCTGTGTCTATTATAGAGAATAGCAGTCCCTGTGTATATTACCGAGAATATGTGTATTATCGGATGGACAATGCACCTTAATATTATGGGATGTTCAGCCCCTGGATGTTTTATGGGTAAGGGCCGTCGGTCTGTATATTCCCGAATGTACAGTGCCCTGGTTGTGGTTGTGTGGTCAGTCGCTGTGTATATTTAATTAACGAGATGGGACTTGCAGGTTCTACTTCCCCTCCTTTAGCAGACGGCTGGTGTATTGATGTGATTACTAAAGGAAGCTAACCATCACTGTACTCGATGCCTGGCTAAGTGGATATCGCTGGCTCAGGGAATGAGAGACGAGGAAAATAACTGAGGGCAGAGGTTGACAAGATAGAATTGAACAGTTTATCATGAGGACCAAGTGACAACAGGGCTGGAACAATGCACGATTAACCCTCCGAGATCTCTGCGCTCCTCCAATTCCGGCCTCTTGAGCATCCCCCGATTCCCATCGCTCCACCATTGGCGGCCGTGCCTTCAGCTGCCTGGGGGCCCTAAACTCTGGAATCCCCTCCTTAAAACTCTCCACCCCTCTCTCTCTCTCTCTCTCTCTCTCTCTCCTCCTCTCTCTCTCTCTCTCCCTAAACCTCTCCACCTCTCTCTCTCTCCTCCTCCTCTCTCTCCCTCTCTCTCTCTCTCCCCCTCTCCCTCTCCCTCCCTCTCTCTCCTCCTTTAAGACACTTCTTAAAGCCGACGTCTCTGACCGAGCTTTTGGCCACCTGTCTGAAGCGTTTCCCTGTGTGTCTCAGGGTTAGGCTTTGTTTGATAGCCTATGATGGTCTTTTGAGTCGTTTTACTACGTTGATGGTGTCACATAAACGTACATATGGTTGCTGAAGCCTAAATATTGGGCCTCAGGACCCGGGGGAAAGCTCCACCCGGCCTCTTCTTCCAATAGCGGCCGTGGGATCTTTCCATCCACCTGAGAAATCAGACAGAGGCCTCGGTTTAATGTCTCATCCTGAAAGACAGCACCACCTACAGTGCGGCACTCCCTCAGTACTGACCCTCCGACAGTGCGGCACTCCCTCAGTACTGAGCCTCCGACAGTGCGGCGCTCCCTCAGTACTGACCCTCCGACAGTGCGGCGCTCCCTCAGTACTGACCCTCCGACAGTGCTGCACTCCCTCAGTACTGACCCTCCGACAGTGCGGCACTCCCTCAGTACTGACCCTCCGACAGTGCAGCACTCCCTCAGCACTGACCCTCCGACAGTGCGGCGCTCCCTCAGTACTGACCCTCCGACAGTGCGGCGCTCCCTCAGTACTGACCCTCCGACAGTGCTGCACTCCCTCAGTACTGACCCTCCGACAGTGCGGCGCTCCCTCAGTACTGACCCTCTGACAGTGCGGCGCTCCCTCAGTACTGACCCTCCAACAGTGCGGCGCTCCCTCAGTACTGGCCCTGTGAGTGTCGGCCTGGATGATGGGGCTCGGCCCTCTGGAGTCGGGACTCAGATGTGAGAGAAAGAGAGTGACCAACTAAGACCCAGCTGGTCTAGGAATTAAAAGCTGGGTTAACAATGCAGAGCAAGGGAGAGAAATGATCTTTCATTTCAACCTGAGTGGATCTCATGCACTGAAGGGACAGAGTTTAATCAATAGATCATTCGCAACATCGAGTGTCTGGGAAGCAGTGCGTTGTCACTGGCGGCTGAATGAGTATTCGTGCCAAAGGTCTTCATAACTAACAACTGTCCCTTCGGAGATGCAAGGACAAGTAGTACAAAAAATTGGCTCCTGTTCCTTGGTGTCCGCATTAACACTTAACCCCATAATCCCTTCCTGATTTTGTACACCTCAATTAAATCTCCCCCTCTATTCTTTCCCCGATTCTCTTCAATCTGTGTCCCCCTCTGGTTACCGACCCTCCTGCCCAGTGGAAACAGTTTCTCCTTATTGACTCTGTCCAAATCCCCCCTTCCTGATTTTGAACTTCTCGATTAAATCTCCCCCCTTAACCTTCTCCGCTCTAAGGAGAACAATCCCAGCTTCTCCACAGGAACTGAAGTCCCCTCACCCCTGGTCCCATTCGGGGTCAATCTCCCTCCCGCACCCTATCCGAGGGCCTTGACATCCTCCCTAAAGTGCGGGGCCCGGAATAGGGCACAGTAATCCCGCTGGGGCCTAACTAGGGGGTTCATGAATGCCCTTACTTGTGTATTGAGAGAGCTCGGGACCCTCTCTGCACATTAACATCCTTGCTAACCTGTCCTGCCATCTCCAAACACCACCAACTCACCCTCTCTTCTTGGACCCCCTTCAAAAGTGCATCGTTTACCTTGTAAGGCTAATACCCTGGGGGGCACGGTTTCAAATCCCACCCAACGCCCGGGCGCTGGTGAAATTTAAATTCGATTAATAAATCTGGGAATATAAAGCGAGTCTCAGTGACGGTGACCATGACGACCATCATCGATTGTCATAAAACCCCCATCTGGGTCACTAATGCCCCCGTTAGGGGAGGGAAATCTGCCCTCCTTACCCGGTCTGGCCTATACGTGACTCCAGACCCCACAGCCACGGGGTTGACTCTTAAACTGGCCCCCCCCGAAATGGCCGAGCGAGACCCTCAGTTCCAAGGGGGGGCAATTAGAGACGGGCAACAAACGCTGGTCTCGCCCGAGACGCCCACCTCCCCGTGAAGGAATAAATATCCCACTACCCTTCCCTGCCCCCGCACTGGCCCCTACCCCCCACCCCCTGGGTGGGTTTGGGCGCCCCACGCAAGGTGCCAAGCAGTTGCCCTCAGCGAGTGCGGAGGTGGGGGGTGCCCTCTGCCCCCTCCCCCCTGCGCTTGGCGATCAGAAAGCGGCAGAGGCCTTGGCCTCGGTTGGAGGAGGTGCTTCCGCTTGGGGATTTGTATTGTCCCTTTTTCCTCTCTCGCCTGTCGTCCTGAATTAGGAGCTGGTCAGTTCCCCCATGCGTAAAGCGGCTCCCATCAATTATTCAACCGGCGCTGCTTTTCATCGACCTCAGCCTCGCTGGAACGCCGCCGCACCAGCCAGTCCAATCCTCTCGGCCGTCTGCATCAATATGTGGGACAACCACAGTGTTGGGTTCGTTTTTGGTTCCGGGTTCTCCAACAGTCCCGATTTCTCAATATTCCCCCTCGTCGTTCTAACCCTCCTCAGGCACTTCGGCCCATCACTGGTGGCCTCTCCCTTTCTCATCGACTCGCTAAGGCACAGGAGGAGGCCATTCCCCCCCATCCAGCCCACCCTCTCCCTCGCTAGGATGCCCCAATCAGCCCCCATGGTGCTCCCTCTCCCCCCCACCCACCCACCCACCGCTCTCTCCCCGTCCCCCCTGCGAGTTTATTCCCCTCGTCCAATTTCCTTTTGAGGTCGTTCATCGTCTCCACTTCCACACCCCCCACCCCCCCACCCCCCCCCCACCCCTTCGTGGGCAGCGAGTTCCAGGTCATCCCCGCTCGCCGCTTGTTGGATATCACGCCAAAGAGAGGCCATGTCGCCGCAGCTTTTTCTCCCGCGCTCACCAGGACAAATGCAAGAATGCCAGATTTCAAACTCTCACCACAATTTATACTCCAGGAGAAAACGGTGCTCATTGGATGGCAAGTTGACTCTAATTGGCTGAGGTGTTGCCATGGAGAGAACAACAGGGAACTATAGGCTCCCCAGACTCCCGGGTAATTGACAAAAGACACAAGGTGCGAACGTATTCCTGTTGTTTGCAATGAATGTATGTCATTTCTAGCAAGCGTAAATGAGCCATGTCACGGGCTTGACTGATTGCCTTAAATTGGTTGTTAGTGTAGTTATTAGCGCACTCAGGACTGTTCAGCAAGTGCTGCCCTATCGCGGAATCACGCCTAAGAATGGACGTTTTGTTTTGAGTTTTGCGAGCGCTGGCTGGTTCAGCACAGCCTGCCAACGAATCAACACCTTTTTCTCCTGTAGTATAAATTGTTGTGAGAGTTTGAAGTTTGGTATTCTTGCATCTATCCTGATGAGCGCAAGATGAAAAGCTTCAGCGACACGCCCCTCTTTTCAGCAATATTCAAAAATCTTCTCCCTCACATCCCCCAGCATCCCCCAAACCGTCAATCTGTGCCCCCACCCAGCCCTTGTACCATCAGCCAATGGGAACAGCTTTTCTTTCCCTCCCTCATCCAAACCTGTCACCATCTTGTTCCCCTCGATCAAATCTCCCCCTCGATCTCCTTCGCTCCAAAGGGGAACAATCCCAGCTTCTCCAACCGAACCCTGTCGCTAAAACCCCCTCATCCCTGGACCCGTTCTGGTAAATCCCCCTCCGCACCCTCTCACGGACCCTCACATCCTCCCTAAAGTGCGGTGACCGGAACTGGACACACAGCTGAGTTCCGTCTGAACTGCGAACTCTCGATTTCACATCGAGGTGTTTAAACAGGGTGACTAAGGCAGGGTGTGATCTCTCTACCACGTCCCTGAATCGGGCACTGCAGGAACTCACCAAGGCTCCTTAGGCAGCACCTTCCAAACCCACGACCTCTACCATCTAGAAGGACAAGGGCAGCAGACACGTGGGGAACACCACCACCTGGAAGTTCCCCTCCGAGCCACTCACCATCCCTGACTTGGAAATATATCGGCCGTTCCTTCACTGTCGCTGGGTCCAAATCCTGGAACTCCCTCTCTAACAGCACGGTGGGTGTACCTACACCACAGGGACTGCAGCGGCTCAAGAAGGCGGCTCACCCACCACCTTCTCAAAGGGCAATTAGGGATGGGCAGTAAATGCCGGCCTAGCTAGTGACGCCCAAGTACCATAAAAAGAGTTTTAAAAAACTGCTGGACATTCGACCATTTGGGGAGCCCTCGATCCTCCACTTGTGTGTGAAGTGCCCCTTCTCCGCCATGTCTCACGGGAAGGTGGTTTGGGGCTGCCTGCATGTCTCAAGGTAGATCAAAGCTTCATGTGAACTCCCATTGGCGTTCCAACCTTCCGTCGGATTTACAGCTTGGAAACAGGCCACTCGGCCCAACCACTCCATGCTGGTGTTAATACTCCACTCGAGCCTCCTCCCATCTTTCCTCATCAGCGTAACCCTCAATTCCCGTCTCCCTCACATTCTCGTCTAGTTTCCCCTCAAATGCGTCGACACTATTCACCTCGGCCGCCCCCTGTGGGTGCGAGTCCCACACTCTTCCCCACTCTCTGGGTAAAGACGTTTCTCCCCGATTCCCCATTGGGTTTCTTGGGGACTCTCTTATATTGACGGCCTCTAGTTCTGGCCTCTCCCCACAAGAGGAAACATCCTCTCTGTATCCACTCGATCAAAACCTTCCACCATTTTGAATGCCTCGAATAGGTCACCCAATCAGTGTCCTTTTTTCAATAGAGAGAAGAGCTCCAGACTGTCAATCCTCTCCTGATATGTGAACCCACCCAGTTGCAGAGTCCTCTGTTTGCTGCACTTCCTGGGAGGGTTGCCAACACCGTTGGGAAGTCAGGATGAGGGTCTCCGGGAATGTGTCAGGATTAACAAGGGGGAGGGGGCTGAAGGGGGAGGGGGCGGGCGATCTCGAGGGTTGCCAAGTCCAGCTGGAGGCATTGGGTCATCCAACCTTGAGGATGCAAGGAGGCTTCAAGATTATCCCAGGAATGAAAGGCTTAACATATGAGGAACGTTTGAGGACTCTGGGTCTATACTCGATGGAGTTTAGAAGGATGAGGGCGGATCTGATTGAAACTTACAGAATACTGAAAGGCCTGGATAGAGTGGACGTGGGGAAGATGTTTCCATTAGTAGGAGAGACTAGGACCCGAGGGGCACAGCCTCAGAGTAAAGGAAAGACCTTTTAGAACAGAGATGAGGAGAAACTTCTTTAGCCAGAGAGTGGTGAATCGATGGAATTCATAACCACAGAAGGCTGTGGAGGGTCAGGTCATTGAGTGTACTTAAGACCGAGAGAGATAGGTTCTTGATTGGTAAGGGGTTCAAAGGTTACGGGGAGAAGGCGGGAGAATGGGGTTGAGAAACTTATCAGCCATGATTGAATGGCGGAGCAGACTCGATGGGCCGAATGGCCTAATTTCTGCTCCTATGTCTTATGGTCTTATGGGATTTGGACAGGCTAAGTGAATGGGCAAGTAGAATATAATGTGAATAAATGTGAAGTTATCCACTTTGGTAGAAAAAACAGAAAGGCAGAGTATTTCTTAAATGGTGAGAGGTTGGGAAGTGTTGGTGTCCAAGGGGACCTGAGTGTCCTTGTTCATGAGACACTAAAAGCGAGCACACAGGGGCAGCAAACAATTAGGAAGGCAAAGGAGATGTTGGCTTCATCACAAGGGGATTTGAGTAGAGGAGTAAAGATGTCTTGCTGCAATGGTATAGAGCCTTGGTGAGGCTGTACCTGGAGTAGTGTGGGCAGTTTTGGTCTCCTTACCTCAGGATGTACTTGCCATAGAGGGAGTGCAATGGAGGTTCACCAGATTAATCCCCAGGATGGCGGGATTGTCTTCTGAGGAGAGAGTGAGGAGACTGGGCCTCTATTCTCTAGGGTTTAGAAGAATGAGAGGTGACCTCATTGAAACTTACAGAATTCTTACAGGGCTCGACAGGGGAGATGCAGGAAGGATATTTCCCCCTGGCTGTTCAGTCTAGAACCAGGGGACACAGTCTCAGGATAAGGGGTCGGCCATTTAGGACTGAGATGAGGAGGAATTTCTTCACTCAGAGGGTGGTGAATCTTTGGAATTCTCTAGCCCAGAGGGCAGTGGGAGCTCAGTCATTGGGTGTGTTCAAGACAGAGATTGAGAGATTTCTACATATTAAAAACATCGAGGGATACGGGGATAGTGGGGGAAAGTGGTGTTGAGGTAGGGGATCAGCCATGATCTCACTGAATGGCGGAGCAGGCTCAAAGGGCCGAATGGCCTCCTCCTGCTCCTATTTCTGATGTTCCGATGCCCACTTGGGACCATGTGACGCCTGATCATGTGACGTCCGATCACATGACACTCGCTCGCGTCGTAAATCTTGGTGCTCCGAATTCGAAAAGGCTGGAGTGACTTATTTTCACCGGTGACCAAAAATGATCGCGCGAACAGAGGCATCTCACAAAGCAGAGGAACCGACGGACCCCTTATCAAAGAAACGCTCCCCCGCAACACATTGCCCCCTCACCCACCCACCCCCCCTGCCAAATATATCAGAAACCCCCCCCAGAATCAGGAACTCTCTCCCCCAACCACCCCCTTCACCCCAAAAAAATAAACCTGTCGGGGCTGGGAGCTGGGGGGGGCAATTGGAAATTTCCAATGGGAGATGGTGGGATTTCTGTTGGGTCCGGGGATTAAGGATTAGATGGGGCTGAGGGACAGTTCAGGAGTGATCTCGCTGCGCGGTGGGCCAGGCTGGAGAGGGGCCGAATGGCCCTCGGAAGAGAAAGCGAGCGAGAGAGAGCCGCGTTATGGGGTCAGTGCCCGAGGGGTCACGGAGGGGTTGCGCCTCGTCGCCTGGGGTCAGCGGCCTCTCAACCCCACCCCATCCCCCGGCCACCTCCGCACACCCTCCCTTCCCTTCCTCCCCCCTCCACCGACACCGGTCGACTCCGGCCTCAGCGCCGCTGTTTTTAAGCCAAGCTCTCTCTCAAAAGCATCTCTTCCTTCACGGTCCCGCTGGGGGGAATGCAGGAAAGGCCTAAAGCCTGGCTGAAGCCTTTCAAAAGAGCTGGGATCGGAGCTCCGTGCACGATCGGAGCTGACACCGGGTAAATTATTCAACCGCGGCCTCTTGACAGAGGCCTCGACATCCACCCCGTGGGCAGCAGTGAGGAGCAGCTGTGCCTCAGCCTCCGACAATGCAGCCTGCCCTCCAGGCCTCAACCCCTGCCTCAGTTTGTACTAGGCCCCAGGAGGGGGTGGTGGGGAGAGGGCAGTGGCGGGGGTTGCAGCCCACGGTTAGGAGCGCCAGTCACGCTCGGGCAATCCTCCTGGAGGTACCGTCATGTGCCCCCTAGTATCTGGAGGGCATCAGGTCTACCTCTCCGCCACCAGCTGTCAGGGGCCACAGTGATATGGGTTCGGCCAGACTCAGGCTGGTCCCTGGGCACAGGCCACGAAACCCACAGCCCGCCCTGGTCACAGAGCGGCGCTGGGGCCCAATACGCCAAAGGAAACCCACTGCCCACAGAGATTGGACAGTGTAGAGCGACACTCACTCTGTATCTAACCCCGTGCTGTACCTGTCCTGGGAGTGTTTGATGGGGACAGTGTAGAGGGAGCTTTACTCTGTATCTAACCCCGTGCTGTACCTGTCCTGGGAGTGTTTGATGGGGACAGTGTAGAGGGAGCTATACTCTGTATCTAACCCTGTGCTGTACCTGTCCTGGGAGTGTTTGATGGGGACAGTGTAGAGGGAGCTTTACTCTGTATCTAACCCCATGCTGTACCTGTCCTGGGAGTGTTTGATGGGGACAGTCTAGAGGGAGCTATACTCTGTATCTAACCCTGTGCTGTACCTGTCCTGGGAGTGTTTGATGGGGACAGTGTAGAGGGAGCTTTACTCTGTATCTAACCCCGTGCTGTACCTGTCCAGGGAGTGTTTGATGGGGAAAGTATAGAGGGAGCTTTACTCTGTATCGAACCTCGTGCTGTACCTATCCTGGGAGTGTTTGATGGGAAGGATGCAGAGGGAGCTTTATTCTGTATCTAACCCCGTGCTGTACCTGTCCTGGGAGTGTTTGATGGGGACAGTGTAGAGGGAGCTTTACTCTGTATCTAACCCCATGCAGTACCTGTCCTGGGAGTGTTTGATGGGGACAGTGTAGAGGGAGCTTTACTCTGTATCTAACCCCGTGCTGTACCTGTCCTGAGAGTGTTTGTTGGGGGCATTGTAGAGAGAGCTTTACTCTGTATCTAACCCCATGTTGTACCTGTCCTAGGAGTGTTTGATGGGGACAGTGTAGAGGGAGCTTTACTCTGTATCAAACCCTGTGCTGTACCTGTCCTGGGAGTGTTTGATGGGAACAGTGTAGAGGGATGTTTACCCTGTATCTAATCCTGTGCTGTACCTGTCCTGGGAGTGTTTGATGGGAACGGTGTAGAGGGAGCTTTACTCTGTATCTAACCCCGCGCTGTACCTGTCCTGGGAGTGTTTGATGGGGCCAGTGTAGAGGGAGCTTTACTCTGTATCCAACCCCATGCTGTACCTGTCCTGGGAGTGTTTGTTGGGGACAGTGTAGAGGGATGTTTACCCTGTATCTAACCCCGTGCTGTACCTGTCCTGGGAGTGTTTGATGGGGACAGTATAGAGGGAGCTTTACCCTGTATCTAACCCTGTGCTGTACCTGTCCTGGGAGTGTTTGATGGGGACAGTGTAGAGGGAGCTTTACTCTGTATATAACCCCGTGCTGTACCTGTCCTGGGAGTGTTTGATGGGGACAGTGTAGAGGGAGCTTTACTCTGTATCTAACCCCGTGCTGTACCTGTCCTGGGAGTGTTTAATGGCGATAGTGCAGAGAGAGCTTTACTCTGTATCTAACCCCGTGCTGTACCTGTCCTGGGAGTGTTTGATGGGAACAGTGTAGAGGGATGTTTACCCTGTATCTAACCCTGTGCTGTACCTGTCCTGCGAGTGTTTGATGGGGACAGTGTAGAGGGAGCTTTACTCTGTATCTAACCCCGTGCTGTACCTGTCCTGGGAGTGTTTGATGGGGACAGTGTAGAGGGAGCTTTACTCTGTATCTAACCCCGTGCTGTACCTGTCCTGGGAGTGTTTGATGGGGACAGTGTAGAGGGAGCTTTACTCTGTATCCAACCCCGTGCTGTACCTGTCCTGGGAGTGTTTGATTGGGACAGTGTAGAGGGAGCTTTACTCTGTATCTAACCCCGTGCTGTACCTGTCCTGGGAGTGTTTGATGGGGACAGTGTAGAGGGAGCTTTACTCTGTATCTAAACCCGTGCTGTACCTGTCCTGGGAGAATGAACTGTCAGTTTGAAATGTGGCTGTGCTGCTGGTCTCTCTAACCCCAGTATCTCGGGACAGAGGATCCCTGGTCCGGGTGGAATGGATTTATTCTGCTGTTTATCATTGCTCTAAAGCCGCGGTTCAGCACCCTGTGATATGGCCCAATGGTCCCTGTTGGCATTTTGGCTTCACTGGTGTGGAGAGTTCAGGAATGTCTCCCAATCAGCATTCCGGTACAGGTGAATGGCGTTCAGGAATTGCTGCTTCTAATGGACCCTGAACAGTGAAACTCAATGGTGATAGTCACTGCCCAGGAGCAGCAGGGGAGCTGGCTATAGTAACACTGACAATGCCCCTCACAGGGCTCCCTGATGCTAAAACCACTGTCACGAAAGAGCACATCACTCCACTCATACCCCTCCAGATCATCACAGCTTTATCATTTCCCCTGTCTGTTTCAGTCTTTTTTTTTATATTCATTATCGGGATGTGGGTGTCACTGGGCTGGGCCCAGCATTTATTGCCCCATCCCTAGTTGCCCCTTGAGAAGGTGGTGGGTGAGCTGCCTTCTTGAGCCGCTGCAGTCCCTGTGGTGTAGATACACCCACCGTGCTGTTAGGGAGGGAGTTCCAGGATTTGGACCCAGCGACAGTGAAGGAACGGCCGATATATTTCCAAGTCAGGATGGTGAGTGGCTCGGAGGGGAACTTCCAGGTGGTGGTGTTCCCCGTGTGTCTGCTGCCCTTGTCCTTCTAGATGGTAGCGGTCGTGGGTTTGGAAGGCGCTGTCGAAGGATCCTTGGTGAGTTCCTGCAGTGCATCTTGTAGATGGTACACACACTGCTGCTACTGTGCGTCGGTGGTGGAGGGAGTGAATGTTTGTGGATGTGGTGCCAATCAAGCAGGGCTGCTTTGTCCTGGATGGTGTTGAGCTTCTTGAGTGTTGTGGGAGCTGCACTCATCCAGGCAAGTGGGGAGTATTCCATCCCACTCCTGACTTGTGCTTTGTAGATGGTGGACAGGCTTTGGGGAGTCAGGAGGTGAGTTACTCTCTGCAGGATTCCCAGCCTCTGACCTGCTCTTGTAGCCACAGTATTTATATGGCTGGTCCAGTTCAGTTTCTGGTCAATGGTAACCCCCAGGATGTTGATGGTGGGGGATTCAGTGATGGTAATGCCATTGAACGTCAAGGGGAGATGGTTAGATTCTCTCTTGTTGGAGATGGGCATTGCCTGGCACTTGTGTTGCGCGAATGTTACTTGCCACTTGTCAGCCCAAACCTGGATATTGTCCAGGTCTTGCTGCATTTGGACATGGGCTGCTTCAGTATCTGAGGAGTTGTGAATGGTGCTGAACATTGTGCAATCATCAGTGAACATCCCCACTTCTGACCTTATGATGGAAGGAAGGTCATTGATGAAGCAGCTGAAGATGGTTGGGCTGAGGACACTAACCCTGAGGAACTCCTGCAGTGATGTCCTGGAGCTGAGATGACTGACCTCCAACAACCACAACCATCTTCCTTTATGCTGGGTATGACTCCAACCAGTGGAGAGTTTCCCCCCTGATTCCCATTGAGTCCAGTTTTGCTAGGGCTCCTTGATGCCACACTCGGTCAAATGCTGCCTTGATGTCAAGGGCAGTCACTCTCACCTCACCTCGGGAGTTCAGCTCTTTTGTCCATATTTGAACCAAGGCTGTAATGAGGTCAGCAGCTGAGTGGCCCTGGCAGAACTCAAACTGGGCGTCAGTGAGCAGGTTATTGCTAAGCAAGTTCTGCTTGATAGCACTGTTGATGACCCCTTCCATTACTTTACTGATGATGGAGAGTAGACTGATGGGGCGGTAATTGGCCGGGTTGGATTTGTCCTGCTTTTTGTGTACAGGACATACCTGGGCAATTTTCCACATAGCCGGTTAGATGTCAGTGTTGTAGCTGTACTGGAACAGCTTGGCTAGGGGCACGGCAAGTTCTGGAGCACAAGTCTTCAGTACTATTGCCGGAATATTGTCAGGGCCCAGAGCCTTTGCAGTATCCAGTGCCTTCAGCTGTTTCTTGATATCACGTGGAGTGAATCGAATTGTCTGAAGACTGGCATCTGTGATGCTGGGGACCTCCGGAGGAGGCTGAGATGGATCATCCACTCGGCACTTCTGGCTGAAGATTGTTGTAAATGCTTCAGCCTTATCTTTTGCACTGATGTGCTGGGCTCCTCCATCATTGAGGATGGGGATATTTATGGAGCCTCCTCCTCCAGTGAGTTGTTTAATTGTCCACCACCTTTCACATCCTCCTCTCTCTCTCGCCCTGTTTGTCTACCTCTCCCTCTTCCTTGGTAAGACTGGCAGCTTCATTCCCCTATCCCCCTCTCTCTACATCTCAGTGTATCTCCCAGGATATCTGTGTGTTTCTCTCTCTCGGTCCCATTCAGAATGTTTGGCCATTCAGTCTCTACCTCTTGTTCCTATCTCCCTCTCTAACCCAGTCTCTCTCCTTCTCTCTCACCCAGCCTCTCTCCTTCTCTCTCACCCAGTCTCTCTCCTTCTCTCTAACCCAGTCTATCACCCTATCTCTCTCCTTCTCTCTAACCCAGACTCTCTCCTTCTCTCTAACCCAGTCTCTCTCCTTATCTCTCTCCTTCTCTCTAACCCAGTCTCTCTCCTTATCTCTCTCCTTCTCTCTAACCCAGTCTCTCTCCTTCTCTCTAACCCAGTCTCTCACCCTATCTCTCTCCTTCTCTCTAACCCAGTCTCTCACCCTATCTCCCTCTTTCTCTCTAACCCAGTCTCTCATCCTATCTCTCTCTTTCTCTCTAACCCAGTCTCTCATCCTATCTCTCTCCTTCTCTCTCACCCTATCTCTCTCCTTCTCTCTAACCCAGTCTCTCACCCTATCTCTCTCCTTCTCTCTAACCCAGTCTCTCTCCTTCTCTCTAACCCAGTCTCTCTCCTCCCTGTAACCCAGTCTCTCTCCTTCTCTCTAACCCAGTCTCTCTCCTTCTCTCTAACCCAGTCTCTCTCCTTCTCTCTAACCCAGTCTCTCTCCTTTCCTCTAACCCAGTCTCTCTCCTTCCCTCTAACCCTCCCTCTCTCTCTAACCCAGTCTCACTCCTTCTCTCTAACCCTATCTCTCTCCTTCTCTCTAACACAGTCTCTCTCCTTCTCTCTAACCCAGTGTCTCTCTCTCAAATTTTTACCATCTACCATGGTGGGATTTGAACCCAGGTCCCCCAGGACCCTGGGTCTCTGGAGCACTAGCCCAGTGACAATCCCACTACGTCATTAACTCCCCGTGGAGTGGGTGAAGGGCGAACGGGGCTCGGTGCGAGTTAGGGCACAGGGGGCAGCGGAACGTTAGAGAAAATTCACCCAGCGCGGAACCCGTTCCTAGGCACGGAGATGGAAGCCGGCGGTATAACTGGGGTCGGGGGGGGCACTTGTGCCCGTGCAGAGGAGGGCGCGAGGGACATGACGTGGGCCACTGGGATTAAAAGCAATCAAAAATCCAGGCAGGCTTTTTGCAGGGCCTAGGAGTGCATCAGCGAATCAGTTTGCAGTGATTCATTGCGCTGACAGAGGTACCACTTACCACTCTGACATCCCGGGGATATAATTAGAGATTCAATGTGTTGGAAAAAGTATAAATCACTTTGGTGAATCTCTCTGGGGTGTGAAGATGCGAAGTTGAGTCCTGCCTGATTGAGCAGTAAACAGCACAGAGCAAATAAGGCACCTTTCTCGCTTTCCCCGTGCACCGGCCAATAGATGCGCTCCGCGACGGGTTCCCCGGAACCTTCCGGAAGGCGGGGTTTCTACCGCCAGGCCTTAAAGGGACACCCAGCCAACCACGAGTAGTGTGCGGGCTCGGCGATGATGGTTGGGCCCCTTTAATCAGGCCTACCGGGGGTTCCGGGCCTCCTCCTCGCCTTGGACATGCCAGAGCCTTGGGAAAGGGGTGCTAACAAGGCAGACTCACTGGGGCGCAGGCTCTCCACTGTCTATGGTGGGAACGTCGCTCATGTCAGCGACAGGAGGATGGCTGAACGGTTAAAAATTCTTCCCTCCTCGTTCACTTCCACCACATCCTCCGTCGTTCCCTCCGGTGCCCCTTCCAGGGCTCCCTGGCCGCGCTGAGCAGCCTCGGGAGCCAGGCTGCAGGCCTTGGTCTGTGCGGCACAGCTAACGTGAATCGAGGGACGTGACTGACACTGTACAGTCCGCGTTATCATAATATCAATCTCGGGCTTCCAAATCTGAGAGAAAAAATTGTGGTACAGTGAGGGGTGTGGGGTATATCAGAGTGTTACTGTGAGGGGTGTGGGGTATATCAGAGTGTTACAGTGAGGGGTGTGTGGTATATCATAGTGTTACAGTGAGGGGTGTGGGGTATATCAGAGTGTTACAGTGAGGGGTGTGGGATATATCAGAGTGTTACAGTGAGGGGTGTGGGATATATCAGAGTGTTACAGTGAGGGGTGTGGGGTATATCAGAGTGTTACTGTGAGGGGTGTGGGGTATATCAGAGTGTTACAGTGAGGGGTGTGGGATATATCAGAGTGTTACAGTGAGGGGTGTGGGGTATATCAGAGTGTTACAGTGAGGGGTGTGGGATATATCAGAGTGTTACAGTGAGGGGTGTGGGGTATATCAGAGTGTTACTGTGAGGGGTGTGGGGTATATCAGAGTGTTACAGTGAGGGGTGTGGGGTATATCAGAGTGTTACAGTGAGGGGTGTGGGGTATATCAGAATGTTACAGTGAGGGGTGTGGGGTATATCAGAGTGTTACAGTGAGGGGTGTGGGGTATATCAGAGTGTTACAGTGAGGGGTGTGGGGTATATCAGAGTGTTACAGTGAGGGGTGTGGGATATATCAGAGTGTTACAGTGAGGGGTGTGGGGTATATCAGAGTGTTACAGTGAGGGGTGTGGGGTATATCAGAGTGTTACAGTGAGGGGTGTGGGATATAACAGAGTGTTACAGTGAGGGGTGTGGGATATATCAGAGCGTTACAGTGAGGGGTGTGGGGTATATCAGAGTGTTACAGTGAGGGGTGTGGGGTATATCAGAGTGTTACAGTGAGGGGTGTGGGGTACATCAGAGTGTTACAGTGAGTGGTGTGGTGTATATCAGATTGTTACAGTGAGGGGTGTGGGGTATATCAGAGTGTTGCAGTGAGGGGTGTGGGGTATATCAGAGTGTTACAGTGAGGGGTGTGAGGTATATCAGAGTGTTACAGTGAGGGGTGTGGGATATATCAGAGTGTTACAGTGAGGGGTGTGGGGTATATCAGAGTGTTACAATGAGGGGTGTGGGATATATCAGAGTGTTACAGTGAGGGGTGTGGGGTACATCAGAGTGTTACAGTGAGTGGTGTGGTGTATATCAGATTGTTACAGTGAGGGGTGTGGGGTATATCAGAGTGTTACAGTGAGGGGTGTGAGGTATATCAGAGTGTTACAGTGAGGGGTGTGGGATATATCAGAGTGTTACAGTGAGGGGTGTGGGATATATCAGAGTGTTACAGTGAGGGGTGTGGGATATATCAGAGTGTTACAGTGAGGGGTGTGGGATATATCAGAGTGTTACAGTGAGGGGTGTGGGGTATATCAGAGTGTTACAGTGAGTGGTGTGGGGTATATCAGAGTGTTACAGTGAGGGGTGTGGGATATATCAGAGTGTTACAGTGAGGGGTGTGGGGTATATCAGTGTGTTACAGTGAGGGGTGTGAGGTATACCAGCGCGTTACAGTGAGGGGTGTGGGATATATCAGAGTGTTACAGTGAGGGGTGTGGGATATATCAGAGTGTTACAGTGAGGGGTGTTGGGTATATCAGAGTGTTACAGTGAGGGGTGTGGGGTATATCAGAGTGTTACAGTGAGTGGTGTGGGGTATATCAGAGTGTTACAGTGAGGGGTGTGGGATATATCAGAGTGTTACAGTGAGGGGTGTGGGGTATATCAGAGTGTTACAGTGAGGGGTGTGGGGTATATCGGAGTGGGTGAGTGAGGCTATATTGAATTATATCGGGGAGTTTACAGCTCTCCCTCATATCCTCTGTCCCTTTGTAATCTTGTTCCCTCGAAAGCACCTTTCGTTTATCGATTTCCTTCCCTCCAGTTGGTGTGACTGAGCTGTGAAAATAAGCGATTATCATGTCACACATACAGACTTGGGTTTGGAGACTGTCTCTCCATTAGCACGGCTCATGTGTTTCACCCTAATGTCAGTGTGATTCCGCACACTGTTCATGTCCCCCGCTTGAATTATCCTTTCCCCTGGCTCCCAGTCACCTCACGTTTCTCAATTTGCCGGGTTTGGTGTCATCTTGCGGCCGTTCCCATCATTCTGGGGGATCAGGTCATCGCTGGCCGGGCCCAGCGTTTATTACCCCATCCCTAATTGCCCCCTTGAGAAGGTGGGGGTGAGCTGCCTTCTTGAGCCGCTGCAGTCCCCTGTGGTGTAGGTACACCCACCGTGCTGTTAGGGAGGGAGTTCCAGGATTTGGACCCAGCGACAGTGAAGGAACGGCCGATATATTTCCAAGTCAGGATGGTGAGTGGCTCGGAGGGGAACTTCCAGGTGGTGGTGTCCTTTGAAGGATCGATCCAATTAGTCCCACTCCCCGCACCCTTCCCCCCATATCCCTACAAATGTTCCCCCTTCCAGTATTTATCCGATTCCCTCCCTCCTTTTGGAAGTTCCTATTGAATCTGCTTCCGCCGCCCTTTCAGGCAGCGCCTTCCAGATCCCAACAACTCGCTGCGGAAAGGGAGATTTCATTCCATATCATATTTCATCCTCAAGCCACCGCGCTTGGGGAGTTCAATATGGTTTCCCCCTCGGACTGGAGAAAGAGAGAACATTTAACAAGAACACGGAGAGAGAGAAAGAGAGAGAGAGAGACGATGGGGAGGAGAAACGTCTGCGTTAAATTTCCGTGGAGCTCGATATCACTTTTAATCCGGCTTCTTAAAGAGGAAATACTTCCTCTCCCTTTTACAGCAGCACAAGAGGAGGCCATTCGGCCCCTCAAACCTGTTCAATCACATCACGGCTGATCTGTATCTTAACTCCACCTACTCACCCTGGTTCCATAACCCTTAACTACCCCCTTACCCAACAAAAACCTACCCACCTCCATTTGGAAATCTCCAGTTGACCCCCTCCCCTCCTCGACAGCTTCTTTATTGGGGGGGGAGAGAGTTCCAGATTCCCGCTCCCCTGTGTGTGTGTGAAGTGCTTCCTGACATCCCCCCTGAACGGGCCTGGCTCCCATTTGAAGCTTCTGCCCCCTTGTTCTGGGCCCCCCACCCCCACCAGAGGAACCAGTTTCTCTCCATCGACCCCATCGAATCCTTTAATCATCTTAAACCCCCCTCGATTCGATCGCCCCTTAAATCTTCCACACTCGAGGGGGATACAGACCCAGTCTGTGTGTGACCTGTCCTCGGAGTTTAACCCTTTCAGCACCTGCTGTGTCTGAGGTTGAGTTTGACACATTCACCCAGTCCGGCAACCCCTCCCTATCTCTGTAACCTCCTCCAGCCCCTACACCCCTCCCTATCTCTGTAACCTCCTCCAGCCTCTACACCCCTCCCTATCTCTGTAACCTCCTCCAGCCCCTACACCCCTCCCTATCTCTGTAACCTCCTCCAGCCCCTACACCCCTCCCTATCTCTGTAACCTCCTCCAGCCCCTACACCCCTCCCTATCTCTGTAACCTCCTCCAGCCCCTACACCCCTCCCTATCTCTGTAACCTCCTCCAGCCCCTACACCCCTCCCTATCTCTGTAACCTCCTCCAGCCCCTACACCCCTCCCTATCTCTGTAACCTCCTCCAGCCCCTACACCCCTCCCTATCTCTGTAACCTCCTCCAGCCCCTACACCCCTCCCTATCTCTGTAACCTCCTCCAGCCCCTACACCCCTCCCTATCTCTGTAACCTCCTCCAGCCCCTACACCCCTCCCTATCTCTGTAACCTCCTCCAGCCCCTACACCCCTCCCTATCTCTGTAACCTCCTCCAGCCCCTACACCCCTCCCTATCTCTGTAACCTCCTCCAGCCCCTACACCCCTCCCTATCTCTGTAACCTCCTCCAGCCCCTACACCCCTCCCTATCTCTGTAACCTCCTCCAGCCCCTACACCCCTCCCTATCTCTGTAACCTCCTCCAGCCCCTACACCCCTCCCTATCTCTGTAACCTCCTCCAGCCCCTACAACCCTCCGAGATCTCTGCGCTCCTCCAATTCCGGCCTCTCGAGCATCCCCCGATTCCCATCGCTCCACCATTGGCGGCCGTGCCTTCAGCTGCCTGGGGGCCCTGAGCTCTGGAATTCCCTCCCTAAACCTCTCCACCCCTCTCTCTCTCTCTCTCTCTGTTGCCCTCTCTGTCTCCGTCTCCCTCTCTGTCTGTCTCTCCCCCTTCTTTCTCTCTCTTTCACTCACTCACCCTCCCTCTCTCTATCTCTCTCTCTCTTCTCCTTTAAGACGCTCCTTAAAACCGACCTCTTTGAGTGAGGTTGTGGTGGCCCATCCCGAATATCTCCTGATGTGGTTCGGAGTGAAGTTGTTGGCTAATAACGCTGCTTTGAAGCAGCCTTGAGGTTTCTCTGTATTGAAGGTACCACAGTCTATCACAGGCCCAGCTCCACTGGCCAATCCCCGCGTTGGGTTTCTCACAGTCCCACGCACTGTAGGGTTGGTCTGATCGGCAGCTTGGTAAATAGGGCCTGAGGCTCTTGTTCACAACACGAGCCTGATGCTGAGTTAGGGCCGAGCCCCATCAGAACATCCCACACTGTAGATCACATTCACTCATCAACAGGCCTCAAGCCCTCACATTCAGCCCTGAAACGCCCTCAGTCTGCCTCAGATCACCCAGGAGAGGGGAGGGATCGCAAACAAAAACGAGGGAATATTTGGAAAGCTGAATGTGGCATCATCGTAAAATTAGGACATAATCCCCTCCCCCTCACTCTCACTCTCACTCTCCCTCTCTTCCACTCTTCCCCTCACCCCCTCTCCCTCACCCCCTCACCCTCACCCCCTCCCCCTTGCTCTCCCCCACACCCTCCCTCACCCTCTCCCAGTCCGCTCCCCCTCACTTTCACCGTCCCTCACTCCCTCCCACTCCCACTCACTGCCCCTCACCCCCTACCAGTCCCCTCCCCCTCCCACTCCCCATCTCTCCCCCTCACCCCCTCCCACTCCCCTCCCCCTTGCTCTCCCCCCCACCCTCCCTCACCCTCCAAGTCCCCTTCCCCCTCTCCTCCAGCTCCCCTCTCTCCCCTCACCCTCCCTCACACCCTCCCACTCTGCACCCCCTCATCATCCCCCACTCCATTCCCACTCCCTTCCCCTCTCTCCTCCTACCTTTCACTCCTCCCTCCCTCCCCTCCCCTCCCCTCTCCCCCTCCCCTCCCCTCCCCTCTCCCCCTCCCCTCCCCTCTCCCCCTCCCCTCCCCTCCCCTCCCCTCTCCCCCTCCCCTCCCCTCTCCCCCTCCCCTCCCCTCCCCTCTCCCCCTCCCCCTCTCTTCTTCCCCTCCTTCACCTCCCCCTCCATCTCCCCTCCCACTGCCCCTCCCCTCCCTCTCTCTCTCCTTCTCCCCTTCCCCTCGCCCTCTCCTCCCGCTCTCCCTCCAGCCCCATCTCCGCCTCCTCCTCCCCCTCTCTCCCACGCCCACTCCCCTCCTTCTCCCCTTGCCCTCCCCCTCTTCTCCAGCTCACCCTCCCTCCTCCCTCTCTCTCTCCCCCTCCCCCTCTCCTCCAGCTCCCCCTCCCTCCTCCCCCTCCCCCTCCAACCTGCTCCCCTCCCTCTCTCCCTCCCTCATTTAAAGACCAGTCTGTGGGGAGTTCTCCAGCTGATGAGTGTTGAGCTGTGTGAGTGTGAACGACTCAGTCTCAGGGGCCCTGAAGCCAGTTGCTGGCAGTGATTGACTGGGAAATTGTAGCTTTGGAAGAAACTCCCATGAGTAATGAAAACAGTATAATGGGTTTAACAAGCACAAAGCACTTTTATTAAATACCTTGTGTTCAAATAAGCTGCAAAGAAGAGATTTAGGCATCATTGCATGAGCGAGATTAGTGCTTGAGAAGTGTTAGAATTACATAAAGAGTAAAGCTCCCTCTACATTGTCCCCATCAAACACTCCCAGGACAGGTACAGCACGGAGTTAGATACAGAGTAAAGCTCCCTCTACACTGTCCCCATCAAACACTCCCAGGACAGGTACAGCACGGTGTTAGATACAGAGTAAAGCTCCCTCTACACTGTCCCCATCAAACACTCCCAGGACAGGTACAGCATGGGGTTAGATACAGAGTAAAGCTCCCTCTACACTGTCCCCATCAAACACTCCCAGGACAGGTACAGCACGGGGTTAGATATAGAGTAAAGCTCCCTCTACACTGTCCCCATCAAACACTCCCAGGACAGGTACAGCACGGGGTTAGATACAGAGTAAAGCCCCCTCTAGACTGTCCCCATCAAACACTCCCAGGACAGGTACAGCACGGGGTTAGATACAGAGTAAAGCTCCCTCTACATTGTCCCCATCAAACACTCCCAGGACAGGTACAGCACGGAGTTAGATACAGAGTAAAGCTCCCTCTACACTGTCCCCATCAAACACTCCCAGGACAGGTACAGCACGGTGTTAGATACAGAGTAAAGCTCCCTCTACACTGTCCCCGTCAAACACTCCCAGGACAGGTACAGCATGGGGTTAGATACAGAGTAAAGCTCCCTCTACACTGTCCCCATCAAACACTCCCAGGACAGGTACAGCACGGGGTTAGATATAGAGTAAAGCTCCCTCTACACTGTCCCCATCAAACACTCCCAGGACAGGTACAGCACGGGGTTAGATACAGAGTAAAGCCCCCTCTAGACTGTCCCCATCAAACACTCCCAGGACAGGTACAGCACGGGGTTAGATACAGAGTAAAGCTCCCTCTACACTGTCCCCATCAAACACTCCCAGGACAGGTACAGCACGGGGTTAGATACAGAGTAAAGCTCCCTCTACACCGTCACCATCAAACACTCCCAGGACAGGTACAGCACGGGGTTAGATACAGAGTAAAGCTCCCTCTACACTGTCCCCATCAAACACTCCCAGGACAGGTGCAGCACAGGATACAGTACTGGTGGGGACAGGTCTGTCACTGTATAACACTGGGGTACAGTACTGGTGGGGACAGGTCTGTCACTGTATAACACTGGGGTACAGTACTGGTGGGGACAGGTCTGTCACTGTATAACACTGGGGTACAGTACTGGTGGGGACAGGTCTGTCACTGTATAACACTGGGGTACAGTACTGGTGGGGACAGGTCTGTCACTGTATAACACTGGGGCACAGTACTGGTGGGGACAGGTCTGTCACTGTATAACACTGGGGCACAGTACTGGTGGGGACAGGTCTGTCTCTGTATAACACTGGGGTACAGTACTGGTGGGGACAGGTCTGTCTCTGTATAACACTGGGGTACAGTACTGGTGGGGACGGGTCTGTCACTGTATAACACTGTGGTACAGTACTGGTGGGGACAGGTCTGTAACTGTATAACACTGGGGTACAGTACTGGTGGGGACAGGTCTGTCACTGTATAACACTGGGGTACAGTACTGGTGGGGACAGGTCTGTCTCTGTATAACACTGGGGTACAGTACTGGTGGGGACGGGTCTGTCACTGTATAACACTGTGGTACAGTACTGGTGGGGACAGGTCTGTAACTGTATAACACTGGGGTCAGTACTGGTGGGGACGGGTCTGTCACTGTATAACACTGGGGTACAGTACTGGTGGGGACAGGTCTGTCTCTGTATAACACTGGGGTACAGTACTGGTGGGGACGGGTCTGTCACTGTATAACACTGAACGTTCCTGAACCTTTCTCCAATGTGTGAGTTCCTTCATGTGCGACTGGAGACACAGATTCCATTTTCTCTTCTTTTTATCTGTTGCACTTGACTGACGCTTATTTCTTGTAACGTGTCGGAGCATTCGAGCGTAGTTTGTAAACATGCAATGCTGCATCGTTTTCAAGGAACCCTTTCCATTGCTTTTCTAATCGACTTTGTAAGCCTTCCACAATCCCTCCCACTTCATTCCCCCCCATCCTGACTCTGTGTCCACCTATCCGCACCCCCGCCGAACCAGGACATCAGCTCACATTTCACTGTATATTTACATCCATGGTCACACGAGCATTATCAGACATGATCTGACCCCAAGCCACCTGAGAAGATATTAAGGACAGGTGACGAAAAGCGGCTTAATGGAGGAGAGAGGGAGAGAGAGAGAGAGATGTGGAGAGGTTTAGGGAGGGAATTCCAGAGCTCAGGGCCCCCAGGCAGCTGAAGGCACGGCCGCCAATGGTGGAGCGATGGGAATCGGGGGATGCTCGAGAGGCCAGAATTGGATGAGCGCAGAGATCTTGGAGGGTTGTAGGGGCTGGAGGATGTTACAGAGATAGGGAGGGGTGTAGGGGCTGGAGGAGGTTACAGGGATAGGGAGGGGTGTAGGGGCTGGAGGAGGTTACAGAGATAGGGAGGGGTGTAGGAGCTGGAGGAGGTTACAGAGATAGGGAGGGGTGTAGGGGCCGGAGGAGGTTACAGAGATAGGGAGGGGTGTAGGGGCTGGAGGAGGTTACAGAGATAGGGAGGGGTGTAGGGGCTGGAGGAGGTTACAGAGATAGGGAGGGGTGTACGGGCTGGAGGAGGTTACAGAGATAGGGAGGGGCTGTAGGGGCTGGAGGAGGTTACAGAGATAGGGAGGGGTGTAGGGGCTGGAGGAGGTTACAGAGATAGGGACGGGTGTAGGGCTGGAGGAGGTTACAGAGATAGGGAGGGGGTGTAGGGGCTGGAGGAGGTTACAGAGATAGGGAGGGGTGTAGGGGCTGGAGGGGGTTACAGAGATAGGGATGGATTTGAAAAGGATGAGCTTTCGAAACGGAGGTGATCCGATGCGCGATGCCTCCTGTAGTCGAACAGTCCACCACCGCTCACACTGCAGCTGGCCTTGCCCTCCCGAAGGACAGAGAGATATGGGAGTTGGGGTGGGAGGGGTTGCGGAGCCGAATCACGATCAATCGCCCTCCCCTTCCTTGCCGTCCTCCCCCCTCCGGCACTGTGCCACCCGGGAAGGAGTCACTATGATCAGCGAGGATGGTTCGAGGGGAGGCTCCCGGTGACGGAGGGTGAGATTGACTCCATGTCGTGTCTTGCAGCAGTCGCCGGCTGCCTGTATCCAGGGGACTGCCTCCCAGCACCTGCCAGGCCCATTTTCAACACATGTCAATTGACTGGAAGCCCATTCCCATCTATATTTAGCCCAGTCATCCGTGAATTATTCATTCGGAGTGTTTCAGTGTGCAGGCTGGGAGAGGTTGCTGCATATTTAACACGCCTGGCTCCAAATATTGGCGTGTTCCTGGCTGTACCAGTGTCTGTGTGTGTGTGGAGGGGGGAGAGGGAGAGAGAGGGGGATGAGGAGAAGATGGGGTAGTGGAGGGAGAGAGGGGGAGGGGTGGAAGGGGAGAGAGAGCGCGAGTGGAGAGAGAGGGGGAGGAGGAGGTGGTGAGGGAAGGGTGAGGGGGAGAGAGGGGAGTAATGGGGAGAGAGGGAGGAGAGTGAGGGGGAGAGAGAGAGAGGGACAGCCGGGGAGAGGGAGCAGGTGAGAGGGAGGAGAGAGAGTGTGGGGGAGAAGGGAGAGACAGAGCTAGGATGAGGGGAGAGAGAGAGCAGGGGAGAGGCGAGGGAGTGAGCTGCTAGAGATGAGGGAGAGCGCACGGGGAGAGGGAGGAAGAGAGAGCGGGGGAGAGGGGAGGGAGAGCAGGGGAGATGGGAGGGAGAGAGAGTGGGGGAGAGGGGAGGGAGAGAGAGAAAACATGGGGGAGAAGAGAGGGAGAGAGGGGAAGGAGAGACAGCGAGGAGAGGGAGAGGGAGCGCGGGAGAGAGAGAGCAGGGGAGAGAGTGGAGGAGTGGGGAGAGAGAATGGGGGAGAGGGGAGGGAGAGGGGAGGAGGGGGAGGGAGAGAGAGAGCAGGAGAGGGGAGGGAGGAGAAAGAGGGGCAGAGGGAGAGCGGAGAGGGGAGAGAATGTGGAGAGGTGAAGAGAGAGGGAGGAATGGAGAGATGGAAGGGGAGGGGAGAGAGAGGGGAGGGGGTTAGATGGGATAGAGAGCGGAGAAAGGGGAGAGAGACAGAGAGGGGACAGAGAGAGGGGGAGTGGGGAGGGGGGAGAGGGGAAAGGGAGATGGGGAGAGAGAGATGGGGAGAGAGAGAGAGTGTGGAAGGGGGAGGAGCGAGAGAGAGGACGGGGATGAGCAGAGGGATGAGGGGCAGGAGGAATGCAGGACGAGGTGAGAGAGAGGAAATGGGGCAGGAGCAACGGAGGGAGGAGAGTGTGAGAGGAAAGAATGAGCGGAGAGAAACTAGAGAGAGAGAGAGGATGAAAGAGTCAGTCTGTGAGAATGAGAGAGGGACAATGTCACGACTACCAGAGGGGGACACAGATTGAAGAGAATCGGGGAAAGAACCAGAGGGGGAGATGAGGAGAATTTGTTTTTTATTTACACAGCGAGTTGTTGTGATCTGGAAGGCGCTGCCTGAAAGGGCGGTGGAAGCAGATTCAATAGGAACTTTCAAAAGGGGGGGAATCGGATAAATACTGGAAGGGGGGGAACATTTGCAGGGATATGGGGGGAAAGAGCAGGAGCGGGGGGAGGGGGAATAATTGGATCGATCGTTCACAGAGCTAGCACAGGGACGATGGGCTGAATGGCATCCCGCTGTGCTTTAGGATTCAGTGACAGGGAGTGTGGGGGCTGTCAGGTTGTGGGGAAGGGGAGGTGTCTGTCTGGTGGGGTGGGTTTGGGTGGGGGGCTGGGTGGGTGAGGGTGGGGGGGATGAGGGTGGGTGGGTGTGGGGTGGGTGGGGGGTGGGGTGTGGGGTGGGGTGGTGAGGGGTAGGTAGGTGAGGGTTGGGTGGGGGGGTGAGTGACACTGAGTCTCACTGAGGAAGAGAGAGTGTAAAATGCTGGGGCCCCAGCGCGCTGGGGATATATGGAAAGGGCTCGTGTTTCTCACACACCTTCCACATCCGCACATTGTCCCAGGGTCAATCCGAGCCAATGGAGCTCTCGAGGGAAGTCACTGCTGTAATGGAGCACAACCAGCAGCCATGTTGTACACAGCAAGATCCCACAAACACAATGTGATAATGACCCAGTTCACCTTGTTTTGATGATCTTGGCTGAGGGATAAATATCGGGCCCCAGGACATGGGGGAGAACTCACCAACCCCCCCAAACCCCAACCCCCACCCCCAAACCCCCAAACCCCAACACCCACCCCCAAACCCCAACCCCCAAACCCCAAACCCCCCACCCCCAAACCCCCCACCCCCAAACCCCCAAACCCCAACCCCCACCCCCAAATCCCCAAACCCCAAACCCCAATCCCCACCCCCAAATCCCCAAACCCCAACCCCCAAACCACAATCCCCACCCCCAACCCCCAAACCCCACCCCCCACCCCCAAATCCCCAAACCCCAACCCCCAAATCCCAAAACCCCAACCCCCAAACCCCAATCCCCAACCCCCAATCCCCAACCCCCAAACCCCAACCCCAACCGCCAAACCCCAGCCCCCAACCCCAACCCCCCAAACCCCAACCCCCACCCCCAAATCCCAATCCCCAAATCCCAATCCCTAACCCCAAACCCCCAAACCCCCAAACCCCAACCCCCAATCCCCAATCCCCAAACCCCAAACCGCAAACCCCAACCCCCAAACCCCCAACCCCCAAACCCCAACCCCCAAACCCCTCAACCCCAACCCCCAAAACCCCCAACCCCAACCCCCAAAACCCTAAACCCCAACCCCCAAAACCCAACCCCAAACCCCCAAACCCCAAACCCCAACCCCAACCCCCCAACCCCAAACCCCAAACCCCAACCCCCCAACCCCAACCCCCAAACCCCAACCCCCCAACCCCAACCCCCAAACCCCAACCCCCAAACCCCAACCCCCAAACCCCCAACACCCAACCCCAACCCCCAAACCCAAACCCCCAAACCCAAACCCCCAAACCCCCAATCCCCAAACCCCAACCCCCAACCCCCAAACCCCAAACCCCAACCCCCAAACCCCAACCCAACGCACCCCGCATCCCATGTACACCTCCCCAAACACTGCACCAACCACCCCCCCCATGTCCCGCACCCAATCCACTCCACCCACCCCACCCCGCTCCCCCACCCCACGACCCCTGCCCCCCTCACCCCAACCCCCACCACACCTCTGACAGTGCGGCACTCCCTCAGTACTGACCCTCCGACAGTGCGGCGCTCCCTCAGTACTGACCCTCCGACAGTGCAGCGCTCCCTCAGCACTGACCCTCCGACAGTGCGGCGCTCCCTCAGTACTGACCCTCCGACAGTGCAGCGCTCCCTCAGCACTGACCCTCCGACAGTGCGGCGCTCCCTCAGCACTGACCCTCCGACAGTGCGGCGCTCCCTCAGTACTGACCCTCCGACAGTGCGGCGCTCCCTCAGTACTGACCCTCCGACAGTGCGGCGCTCCCTCAGTACTGACCCTCCGACAGTGCGGCGCTCCCTCAGTACTGACCCTCCGACAGTGCGGCGCTCCCTCAGTACTGACCCTCCGACAGTGCGGCGCTCCCTCAGTACTGACCCTCCGACAGTGCGGCGCTCCCTCAGTACTGACCCTCCGACAGTGCGGCGCTCCCTCAGTACTGATCCTCCGACAGTGCGGCGCTCCCTCAGTACTGACCCTCCGACAGTGCGGCGCTCCCTCAGTACTGACCCTCCGACAGTGCGGCGCTCCCTCAGTACTGACCCTCCGACAGTGCGGCGCTCCCTCAGTACTGACCCTCCGACAGTGCGGCGCTCCCTCAGTACTGACCCTCCGACAGTGCGGCGCTCCCTCAGTACTGACCCTCCGACAGTGCGGCGCTCCCTCAGTACTGACCCTCCGACAGTGCGGCGCTCCCTCAGTACTGACCCTCCGACAGTGCGGCGCTCCCTCAGTACTGACCCTCCGACAGTGCGGCGCTCCCTCAGTACTGACCCTCCGACAGTGCGGCACTCCCTCAGTACTGACCCTCCGACAGTGCGGCGCTCCCTCAGTACTGACCCTCCGACAGTGCGGCGCTCCCTCAGTACTGACCCTCCGACAGTGCGGCGCTCCCTCAGCACTGACCCTCCGACAGTGCGGCACTCCCTCAGCACTGACCCTCCGACAGTGCAGCGCTCCCTCAGTACTGACCCTCCGACAGTGCGGCGCTCCCTCAGCACTGACCCTCCGACAGTGCGGCACTCTCTCAGGAGTGGGAATGTCGATCTGGGTTGTGGGGCTCGAGTCTCTGAAGTGGGGACTCAAACCCACGACCTTGTGACTCAGAGGTGAGAGACAGAGCAAGAGATCCACTGAGACAGGGCTGCCGGGTAGAGGGAGTGGGAGGTGAGGATAATGATTGGGAAAACACCCTCTCATAACTGAGTAAAAGCAGTTAAGGAAGTGGCATTAAGACTTGGGGAAGTGTTGTAACGTTGTGGCAGAGACTGGTCTTGCTAAGGTAAGAGGAAAGTCCCTCTTTAACTTGCGAGCTGAGGAGAGTGTGGACTCGCGTGACCCCCTCTCGCATTGTGTAAATCTTCAGTCTGATCTTGGCCTTGCTGCCATGTATCCAATGTCTTTATAAATGCCGTATCTGCAGCCTAGTCACGCCTGCAGGCCGGGATTAACATTCAGGGTCGATGTCTACAAATGAAGCTGCTGTTAATCCATGTGGAGCTCCCATCAACTCTCAGAGCAACACAACCATGGCAGTAAGCCAATCAGACAGGCCACTCAGCCCATCGAGCCCCATTCTACCAATCTACCTGAAATACGTCCTAGGATTAATCTACCCTACGGTACAGCCTAGGATACAATCTCTCCTAAAGTATGTCATAGGATATAGTCTATCCTAAAGTACAAACTAGGATACAATCTCTCCTAAAGTATGTCGTAGGATATTGTCTATCCTAAAGTACAAACTAGGATACAATCTCTCCTAAAGTATGTCGTAGGATATTGTCTATCCTAAAATACAAACTAGGATACAATCTCTCCTAAAGTATGTCGTAGGATATAGTACATCCTAAAGTACAAACTAGGATACAATCTCTCCTAAAGTATGTCGTAGGATATTGTCTATACTAAAGTACAAACTAGGATACAATCTCTCCTAAAGTATGTCGTAGGATATAGTACATCCTAAAGTACAAACTAGGATACAATCTCTCCTAAAGTATGTCGTAGGATATTGTCTATCCTAAAGTACAAGCTAGGATACAATCTCTCCTAAAGTATGTCGTAGGATATAGTACATCCTAAAGTACAAACTAGGATACAATCTCTCCTAAAGTATGTCGTAGGATATAGTACATCCTAAAGTACAAACTAGGATACAATCTCTCCTAAAGTATGTCGTAGGATATAGTCTATCCTAAAATACAAACTAGGTGACAATCTCTCCTAAAGTATATCATAGCATACAATCCACATGACAGTACATCATAAGATATAACCTACACTACAGAACATCATAAGATAAACTAAGTAACTAACAAGTTGAGACTTAGGGCTTCTAACTGAAATGATGCCAACTTTTCCACATAAGAACATAAGAAAAAGTAGCAGGAGTAGGCCATTCGGCCCATCGAGCCTGCTCCCCCCATTCAACACAATCATGGCTGATCTTGGGCTTCAACTCCACTTTCCCGCCCGCTCCCCATATCCCTCGATTCAGAGAGATCTGTCTATCCCAGCCGTAAATATATTCAACAACGGAGCATCCACAACCCTCTGGGGTCGAGAATTCCCAAGATTCACCACCCTTTGGGTGAAGAAATTTCTCCTCCATCTCGGTCCTAAATGATCGGCCCCTTATCCTGAGACTGGGGCCCCCGTGTTTTAGATTCTCCGACCAGCGGAAACAATCTCTTAGCGCCCACCCTGTCAAACCCCTTCAGAATCTTGTAGGTTTCAATCAGATCCTCTCTCATTCTTCTAAACTCCAGAGAATATAAACCCAGTTTACTCAGCCCCTCATCGTAGGACATCCCCCTCATCCCGGGGACCAATCTAGTGTAACCTTCACTGTACCACCTCCAATACAAGTATATCCTTCCTTAAATGTGGGGACCAAAACCTCACACAATATTCCAGATGTGGTCTCACCAAAACCCTGTACAACTGGAGCAAGGCTTCTTTATTCTTGTACTCCCAGCCCCTGTAATAAAGGCCCACATACCATTTGCCTTCCTAACAGCTTACTGTACACCTTACTGACCCTCCGACAGTGCGGCGCTCCCTCAGTACTGACCCTCCGACAGTGCAGCACTCCCTCAGTACTGACCCTCCGACAGTGCGGCACTCCCTCAGTACTGACCCTCCGACAGTGCGGCGCTCCCTCAGCACTGACCCTCCGACAGTGCGGCGCTCCCTCAGCACTGACCCTTCGACAGTGCGGCGCTCCCTCAGTACTGACCCTCCGACAGTGCGGCGCTCCCTCAGTACTGACCCCCCGACAGTGCGGCACTCCCTCAGCACTGACCCTCCGACAGTGCGGCGCTCCCTCAGCACTGACCCTCCGACAGTGCGGCGCTCCCTCAGTACTGACCCTCCGACAGTGCGGCGCTCCCTCAGTACTGACCCTCCGACAGTGCGGTGCTCCCTCAGCACTGACCCTCCGACAGTGCGGCGCTCCCTCAGTACTGACCCTCCGACAGTGCGGCGCTCCCTCAGTACTGACCCTCTGCTCCCAGGAAAAAAGCCCGTGTGTCTCGCGGTCTACCGGGCGCGCCAATGACAGGGTGGAGTGAGGGTTATGTAACTCCCCAACTCTGGAGCCTCCCAGAGCATCATCTCCAACACTGTGCCTGCGGGGAGTGGGGGGGAAATCACTCGAGTTAGCCAGACCAGCGATTTTCAAATCAAATTCCTTTCCAGGTCTTTTTTATCTGTGCCCATCAGTACATGAAAAATAATATCAGACTCAGCCATGTTTGCCGTGCGGCCAAGACTGGTCTAACCGGGAGGGGAAAGGGGCCCGCTTTCTGATTGGCTGCGGGGTTGGCGATGGGGAGGTCGGTGGGGGCAAGCGATGGTGGACAACGTCGGCCGAGCAGAGAGGGTCAGTGTGTGGGCGAGGGCGGGGCGGGGCTGGTCAAGAGGTGGTTGGGGTTGGCGAACGGAGGCCGAAAACAGGCCTTGGCCTAAATTTGAGGCCTAGCCCGAGGTAGCGCCGGCCCTTATACTGGAAGGTTTACGGCCTGCTTGGTGCTGAGCGCAATCCAGGGACCTTTCAGCAGTTTTATTGATGCATCAATGGGTAAGATTCACAGGCCTTTGTTGAATGATTAATGGCAAAGGGGGGTCAGAGGTCAGGGGGTCGCAGGGTTAACTAAACCTCGATTTATTTCACAGCCTGGGCCCTGTCGGCTGCAAAATGTGAAATTTGACTTTCATTATCTGCAAATCTGGGGCTTTTTTGACTTTGATTTTCTTAAACTTTAATCCGGCTGAACAAAACCGTCTTAATTCATCCCGGGGGGGTCGGCGAGGGAGCGATTAACAGGAGGGCCCG